>NC_057741.1:22093514-22185882 GCF_004010195.1 Chiloscyllium plagiosum | reverse complement strand
ATCATGTCTCACAAACTTGATTGAGTTTTTTGATGAAGTAACAAAGAAGATTGATGAGGGCAGAGCAGTAGATGTGATCTATATGGACTTCAGTAAGGCGTTCGACAAGGTTCCCCATGGGAGACTGATTAGCAAGGTTAGATCTCATGGAATACAGGGAGAACTAGCCATTTGGATACAGAACTGGCTCAAAGGTAGAAGACAGAGGGTGGTGGTGGAGGGCTGTTTTTCAGACTGGAGGCCTGTGACCAGTGGAGTGCCACAAGGATCGGTGCTGTGTCCTCTACCTTTTGTCATTTACATAAATGATTTGGATGCGAGCATAAGTTTGCAGATGACACCAAAATTGGAGGTGTAGTCGACAGTGAAGAGGGTTACCTCAGATTACAACAGATTATAAATCCCCAGGACCTGATCAGGTGTACCCGAGAACTCTATGGGAAGCCAGAGAAGTAATTGCTAGGCCTCTTGCCGAGATATTTGTATCATTGATAGTCACATGTAAGTTGTCGGAAGACTGGAGGTTGGCAATTGTGGTGCCACTGTTTAAGAAGGGCGGTAAAGACAAGCCAGGGAACTATAGACCAGTGAGCAGATGGGCCAATGGGCTGAGAAGTGGCAGATGGAGTTTAATTCAGATAATGCGGGTGCTGCATTTTGGGAAAGCAAATCTTAGCAGGACTTATACACCTGAATGGTCAGGTCCGAGGGAGTGTTGCTGAACAAAAGGACCTTGGAGTGCAGGTTCATAGCTCCTTGAAAGTGGAGTCACAGGTAGGTAGGATAGTGAAGAAGGAGTTTGGTATGCTTTCCTTTATTGGTCAGAATATTGAGTACAGGAGTTGGGAGGTCATGTTGCGGCTGTACAGGACATTGGTTAGGCCACTGTTGGAGTATTGCGTGCAATTCTGGTCTCCTTCCTATTGGAAAGATGTTGTGAAACTCTTTCGAGTTCAGAAACGATTTGCAAGGATGTACCAGGGTTGAAGGATTTGAGCTATGGGGAAAGGCTGAACAGGCTCGAGCTGTTTTTCCTGGAGCGTCGGAGGCTGAGGGGTGACCTTACAGAGGTTTACAAAATTATGAGGGGCATGGATAGGGTAAATAGGCAAAGTCTTTTCCATGGGGTTGGGGAGTCCAGAATCAGAGAGCATAGGTTTAGGGTGAGAGGGGAAAGATAAAGAAGAGACCTAAGGGGCAACTTTTTCACGCAGAGGGTGGTACGTGTATAGAATGACTGCCAGAGGAAGTGGTGGAGGCTGGTACAATTGCAACATTTAAGAGGCATTTGGATGGGTATACGAATAGGAAGGGTTTGGAGGGATATGGGCCGGGTGCTGGCAGGTGGGACTAAATTGGGTTGGGATATCTGGTTGGCATGGACAGGTTGGACCAAAGGGTCTGTTTCTATGCTGTACATCTCTATGACTCTATAACATCCTTGTAAATATTTTCTGAAGGAGTTAAGTTTGACAAAGGGAAATTATGAAAGCATGAAGCACAAGTTGGCTGCCTGAAATGAGAAAATACTTTAGAAGGCACGACTGTACATCAGCAATGGATTATTTTTAAAGAACGTTTACATGACTGACAGCAATTATACATTCTTTCAAGGTGAAAAGCTAAATGGTCAACCAAGGATAACAAAGGAAGTTAAAGATTGTATAAAATTAAAAAGACAAATAGTGGTCAGCAACAGTAATGAATCTGGAAATTAGGAACGTTGTAGAATATAGTAAAAGGAGGACCAAGAAATTGAAAAGGAAGGGAATAATAGAATACAAATATAAAACTAGCAAATAACAAAAATGGATCAGACAGATCCTTAAAAAGGCAACGTCTGGCTACAACATTATGGGACCATTAAGAACTTAAAATGGGAATGGGAAAATGGCAAAGAAGCTAAGTTAATATTTTGTGACTGTTTTCAATGAGGAAGTTAGAAGTAATCTCTCAGAATTAGAGATTCAAGTGACTAGGGAGAATGGAGAACTGAAGGAAACTAGTACTGTATTAGTAATAAGTTGTACTGGGGAAATTAATGGAGCTGAAAGTTGTTAAGGCCAAAGCATCTGATCTACTTTTGAGAGAGTTGAAGGAGGTGGCTAAAGAGATAGTCGATGCATTAGTAACCATCCAAAATCTCACATTCTTGTCTAATCACTCCACATTTGTAGCTTGCAAATATCAACTATTTGAAAAGGAGCGAGACAAATAAACTATTGATGTCAGCCTTAAATAGAAGGGAAAACACTGCAATCTATCAAATAAAGTGATAAAAGGACATCTGGATAAAAATTATTTGATTGTGCATAGTCTACATGGACTCGCAAATATAAAAAGTTTGATAAACTTGGAAATGTTTTCAAGGACATTATGAACAAAACTGACAGAGTAAAGTTGATCAATATATTTGGATTTTCAGAAAGCTTTTGAAGAAGGACCCTCACAGGAGGTTGGTTACCAGTCACATGGTAGAGATGATGTACTGTCATGCATTAATGATTAGTTAACAGACAGAAAACAATAGGAATAAATGGGCCATTCATGTTGGCAGACTGGGACTAGTGAGGTTTTGTAAGTGGGGTACTTGAGCCTCAGATGTTCACAAAATATATAAATTACTTGAATATGGGGACATTTAATATTTTTAAATTTGCATACGATACAAAGCTAAACAGGAATGTGTGATGAAAGATATTGCCATTGAATGAGTGCAACGAAGGTTCACCAGACTTTTCTCAGAATGGTGGATTATTGGCCAAACTGAGCCTGTATTTTTTCGATTTTCAACGAATGAGAGGTGATTGCATTGAAATCTACAAAATAACAGACAAGGTAGATGGAGGTGAGATGTTTCCTCTAGTTGAGGTCTTTAGACTTGGAGTATAAATTTAAAGAGGTTGCCTTTGGGAAACCGAGGTGAGAAGTGCTTTTACACGGAGGGCTGTGAATATTTGAAATTCTGCACACTAGAGGGCTGTGTAAGTTGAATCTTTAAGTGGAGGTTGATAATTATCAATGGTATAAACTATTGGGGAAATGGTGTGTGCAAAACTCATTGAAGTGCTTGATCAACCATGAGTGTATTAAATGCAGTCCTCAAAAAGCCCCACTTCTCTGCCTGAAGTGACTCTCTAGGCAAGGTCTTTCTTCTCCTGGGTAAAATGCTGTCTCAATATGGACTTTGGTCCAGATGACCGCCCAGGCTGCTCTTTGAATTAATGACATGATTCTTATTATTCAGCAGTTATCATGAACCACAGTATCCATGTTCCCACTATCCACACAAATGATTTGGTGGGCTAAGCAACTGTCACACAATTGGAAATGTTTTATATCTCTATTAATATTTCAGTTATCAATAGCCTCCTTGCATTTCCATCTCTAATTGAAACAGAAGGTCACACAGCAGCACTTGAGGTTCATTTCAAGTCACTTCCTAGACCTGAAATCAGACAAGTCAGTCCAAAATAGAAGTCATCTGATCCCTTGCTCCTCCTTAACACTGCCTCACCACCTCCATCTCAGAGTCCATCTTGTCACTTCTTTATTCTTTTGAAAAAAGTTAAATTGTCCACCATCTTCATTAATTCGGAGTCATATTACACAGGTTAACAAGAGTTGCAAAAAAAGTAAATACAGTGGCATTTTCCAAAAATACCGAGAATTCAGGATTGCCTCCCTTGCATTTTACAATTTTGTCTTGTGATATTGTTTTGGTATTGTCAACAATTGCCAGATATGCATTGTATTAAGCAGACAAGCAACAATTTCCATAGATTTTATAAATTCATTTCATCTTGCCCCCTTACTGTCTATATAGGGAGATATCATATTTTTTGACTGGATAGGAGTCCATGCCTCAGTAGATGAAAATAGAAGCATTTTAATCCATGCACCAAACAGTTTCCAGGCTTAAGTATGCAGAACTTGCAACAAAAATTAATCTTATGCCCCAAGGATTTAGTGAACAATAACATGCTGATTCTTCAATGATCTTCACTAATACTCTGCCAGAGAAAACATTCATGTGTTTAATGATGCCATATAAATAGCCCTATTGTCTGGAACAATCAGTAATAATGACATTCAAATGACACTGTATGCACTGAGACAACTGTGCACATGCACAGGACCTGAGGCAATGACACTGACATTCAGTAACTATGTCACAGTGCCATGCATCTGTTATCTGGAGTTATGCTTCAGCAATAAGGTAGTTTCATGTTGTGTCACAAAAACATGATAAACACAGAAATATATCAATTATGATGTTTAATTTATTTACTCATTCCATTACTCAGGGTGTCTAGATACAAAAAGTACAAACTACATTCCAGGGTGGGGTATCTCTGTAATTACAAATACAATTAGCTATAAAACGATTCCAACAAAATATAACAAGATTATTATTATAGACCTGCCAAAAATAGTATTCTTTTTGTGAACTCAGAAGGAATACATAACCAACTCAAGCAAGATAGAGACACTTCAACACATGTATAAAAGGTTGTTCAAAGAATTGTTCTATCGTCTTTGCACACACAATAAGACTTCAAAAGGAAAGAACAAGCACAGCAAGGGGACAGGCTGGCAGCCTGTTGGCAGGTGAGATAAAACTGAACAAAAATAGGAGCTACAGCAGATACTGATCCCGTCCAACAGCAATATACATCATGCCAGTGACGGATACAGAGAAAGGCAATCGTAGGACAGGCATAATGCTAACCAAGGCACTATAAGCTGGAGGCTGTCCAAAGGGTAGAAGAGTAGAATAGGTATGCAGTACAGAAAATACTAGGTTAAAAGGTAACTCAAAATAGCAGAAAAGGAATTTGGAAGATGACAGATTAAGGTATGCTTGTCCATGTTACCAAGTGAAATAAGTAACAATACATTGACATAGCAGAAGTAGAGCGCAGATTTTGAAACCTTTGTATCCTTCTGTTAAGAGTAAATCATGAAAATGGGCCATGTTTTTGGCTTGCTTTCCTTGAGTTTAGGAGCTTCAAGGGTGATTTAATCAAGACATTTAAAATGGTAAAGCAATTTGATACTGAAAGCCGATGAAAAGTAAGAATAGAGGAGCACAATTTTCAAAGTAGAGTCAGGCAAGTGGAGTGGCAATCGAACTTTATTTAAGAACTTGTGGATGGTGTATCAACTGAAATGGTCCTCACCCAAAATGACATAGCATTGTTAGGCATGGGTATTAAAGAATTATAAAGATAAGCAATATTCCACTGTGCAAACATGTAGTTGCTCGACAATCGGATATGTACAATGCACAGAACTAACAAGGTGCGCAGAAGCTACATTCTCTTAAGATTTGTATGCATTCAAACAATGTGTCTATTTTAACGTGGTCACAGAATTCAACAAGCCACAGATGCAGAGGAAGTAAAAAATACAGGGACAACAGAGCAAAAGAGACCTTGTGACACAGTGGCATGTTCCCTGCCCTGACCAAGATGCTTTGGGTTTAAATCCTACTTTAGGACATTATGGTCAAGGAAGACGGTTACGTAATATAGCTAACAGGTTGAATGATCAACTTCTAAATCCTTTCAATATACAACAGTGACATGATGTAAGAGCAGGAGAGATTTCTGGTCAGTCAGCTGATGAAAATAAATTGGAACCTCCACCATTACTATCCAGAAGTCCAGGCTACAACATGCATGTAAAAGCATGTTGCCATAACAACTCATTCCTCAGGGATTGTCTGGCTCAGTTGGCTGGACAGCCAGTGGGGATCAGCAGGAGGTTCAAACTCTGTTCCAAGTCGTGTGAATTCAGCACCTGATGCCATGCCTTACCTATGACATTGATTGCAATATGGATTGGACATATCTGTGGGAGAAACACAAGATTGGAGTCAAGGCCCAATCAGATTAGCCAATTTCTAACAAAATGGCAGAGTAAGCTAAAGTTGAACAACCAACCCACATTTCACAAAGCATGAAATTATGCCATTGTATATTACTGTAATTGTGTAATTTACTTTTCCATGACACCGTTTGAAGAATTAAATTTAAAATTATCAAAAGATAGAAACATTGTCTGGCTTATCAATTGTTGATTGACAATCATGATAAAGCTAAGCATCATTATGCCCAGTGCATCTTCCGCCTTCTTGTGATGTAATCTCCTGGAAGAGATTAATAAAGTTACAAGAAATTTTAGTCCAGTTTATAATTAAAAAACAATTGAGCAAAATTTCCTGACCCACACTACAGGGCATAAAATTAACTGAGGTTAATACCCGATGTCCCATCTTGTTGAACGGTGATACACGGCAAAATAAGAAACATTTCTATAGCAACTGCTGGACAAATTCAGCAAGTCTGGCAGCATCTGTGAAGAGAAATCAAAGTTAACATTTTGGGTCCATTGACTCTTCTCAAACATGATGTTAGCTAGAGAAAGGTGTTATATAAGCAAAAGGTAGGGGGGTTGGGGAAGGTAAAGGAGTAAGTGATAGGTGAATAAAGGACATGGCAGAAGGTGCTCATGTCTTAAATTTATTGAACTCAACACTGACGACTGAAGGCTGCAGAGTCCCCAAGCACAAAATGAGACGCTGTTCTTCCAACTTTTGCTGAGCCTTGCTGTAGCAATGGAGCCGGCCTATGACAGAAATGTTGGCCAGGGAGCACAGTGGTGTGTTAAAGTGGCAGGCAAACTGGAAGCTCAGGATCAATTGAGGGCAGTATGCAGGTGTTCTGCAAAGCAGTTGCCTAATCTGCGATTCATCTTCCCAGTGTAGAGAGACCACATCATGAGCAGCAAATACAGCAGATGAGATTGAGTGAAGTGCAGTAAATTGCTGCTTAAACTGGAACATGTGTCTGAAGCCTTGGTTAGTGAGGAGAAAGTAAATGGCAGCTTCTGTGATTGCATGGGAAGGCACACTAGAGATGTGGGGAGGTGTCGGGAGTGGATCAGGGTGTCGGGAGTGGATCAGGGTGTCCCAGAGGAAACGGTCTCTGCAGAATTCTGACAAGGGACGAGAGGGATTATGGGTCTGATGGCAGAAATGACACCAAGTTGGTGGTGGGGTGGAAAGGGAGGACCAGGGTACTCCAAAGGTGTTTGGACAGAGTGCAGACATAGTTTACAAGGATGGTTCCATGGATGAGAAACCTCAGCTATGAGGATAGATTGATGATGTTGGGTCTGTTGGAAGGGAGAAGATGGCTGAGAAAAGATCTGATTGATGTTTAGGAAATTGCGAGCGGGCTAGGCAGAGTAAATAGGATGAAGTTTGGAAAAGAAACAAGAGGGAGTTAAGGGAAGGGTTGAGGGTAGTAGTACAGGAAATGGGTTGCACATGCCTGAGGGCCTGTGGAAGGCAGAGTCACCAGAAAGGATTCAACAGAGATAGAGAAACAGAGAGAATGGAATGGAGTCTTTACAGCAAGCAATATGTAAAAATGTATTGTCCAGAAGTTGGTGAATTTGTAGTGGATATCAGTATATCCCCAAAAATTGAAACTGAAATGTCTGAGTGAAAGGAGGAGTCAGACCTGGGGAGGGTGAGCACAAGGTGGAAATTGGAAGTGAAATTAATAATATGCTTCCAATTCTGGATGAGGGGGAGAAGCAGCAGCGACGTCATCTATTTTCCAGTGCAAGAGTTGAGTGGAGAGACCGCAAATAGGATTGAATGAGGAACATTCCATAAAGCCCACAAAGAGACAGGCATAACTGGGACTCATTAAGGTACCCATTGCCATTTCTTTGACTTGAAGGAGCTGAGAGGAGTTAAAAGGAGAAGTTGTTCAAAGACAGGTCAGGCTCAGCCAGGTGGAAGGGATGGTTCAGATATGTTTTGCCAGAAGTAGACAGCCCACTTGCTGCCATTCTGCCTTCACCCATTCTCTATTCTCCCACACGTTGGATGGGGTAGCCTTGGTTTACACTTTTTAACCCCATCAGCATCCAAAGGATCACTTCCAGTGGGCTGCTGCCATCAAGCAATTATTCCCATTTCCTTCTATCTGCATTCCAGAGGGACCATCCCCTCTGGGTCTACTCCCAAACCTCCAAGGTACCTTGCCATGCAATGATAAAAGGTGCAACACTTACCCATTTACTTCCTCCCTCCTCACTATCCAAGACTCCCGGCACACCTTCCAGGTTAAGCAGTGATTTACCTGCACTTCACTCAATCTGTATTCACTGCTCACAATGTGCTTTCCTCTGTACTGGGAAGAAGAAATGCAAACTGGGCAACTGCTTTGCAAAACATCTATGTGGCCTGTAAAAATGACCCTGAACTTCCTACTGCCTGCCACTTCAACACCACTGTGCTCCCTGGCCAACATTTCTGTCTCAAGCCTGCTGCAGTACTCCATCAAACCTCAATGCAAGCTGAAACAAAACAGCATGACATTTTCTGCTAGGGGATCCTTCAGTGTTCAGGACTCAAATTGAATTCAATAATTTTAGAGCCTCAAAACCTTGTTCCAAGTTCTTATCCCATGCCCACACTCTAGACCCCATCACATGGGCAGCTTTCAGCACAGGCAATCCATCTTTACCTATGTAAGGTCCCCATTAATAGTTCTTCTTTCTCCCTGGGTTATCATTATCCATCCCTTTATCTCTCTCTCTCTCCCTCCCTCTCCCACCAATCTCTCTAGATGCAGTCTCCACCTATCTTTTCTCTTATCCTTCCTCCTTTATCCTCCTCTCCCACCTAGGGATATATACATAGCATTTTCCTCGCTACCAGTAGTTTTGAAGGGTCACTGAACCGGAAATATTAAATGATTTGTCTCCAATGATACTCCCAGATCTATGGAGTTTCTTCAGCAATTTCTGCTTTTGTTTCAGATTTCCAGCATTCACAGTTCTTATTCTTTAACCCTTCTAGTTCTTTCTTTGGCTGATACCATGAATATCCATTTAATGCAAGAGCTGTAACTTGTTCTACATGCTGATAACAATTTGCATACACAAAACAAAAACTGACATTTAAACTACTCCTATGCTGGCACAACTTATACATATGACCCCCTCACTTTCTCTAATCTATTTCAAATAGTCTGTCCTGAATTGGCCCTACTAAATTGCCCATAGTGTTAGGTGCATTAGCCAGAGGGAAATGGGTCTGGGTGGGTTACTCTTCAGAGGGTTGGTGTGGACCGAAGAGTCTGTTTCCACACTGTAGGGGAATCTAAATTTAATTAGATAAGGGGCTAGTTTAGTGCTAAAACAAATGCAAAACGATTTAGTTGTGTCATTATTTTGACTGTTTAAGTTAACCCTCCCAGAAACTTAACTAGAATAAACAGACCCAGATTTTAAGTCAATGGTTGTAAAAAATGGCTTTAATAAAATTGAATTTTCCACTGTTCTTCCTTTGTGAATGTTTTCTAAGGTCTAATATGAGAGAACCAAAATTGAACACAGTATTCCAGGTGAAGTCTAAGTAAACTCTTACACAAAGCCTCTATCCTTTACACAGATATATTCTTGCTATGTATCGTGGCTTCCCTGTAAGCCCATGGACACCCACTAATACATAGGCAAAAGTGAGGACTGCAGGTGCTGGAAACCCAGAGTTTAGACCCTTCCTGATGAAGGGCTTTTGCCCGAAACGTCGATCTTCCAGCTCCTCGGATGTTGCCTGACCTGCTGTGCTTTTCCAGCACCACTCTGATCTAAATCCACTAATACATGTCTCCATACAGCTCCATTAAAATCAATCTTGTCTTGAGGGCAACTATAGATTCCCATTTAGGTGGACACAGGGGGGTTTTGTGTACTTGGGCATATTCATTACTCTGACTTTGAACAACCAATCCAGAACTAATTTTATCGAATTATCTTCAAAGATGGGAGGCACTTTCAGTCTCGTGTTTGGGTCGGATAGTGCTTAAGATGAATATTCTCCCTAGTTTGTAATACCTTATACAGATGCTCTCCCGACTTTCAATAAGCAAACATTCAGGAGGCTGAACGGCCAGCATCGTAAGCAGCCGCTCATTAAATTAGCCAAACTGCAGTTGCCTCTCAGATTGGGGGGGGGCGGGGGGGGTGGACTTCCAGACATTAAAATTTACCAGTTAAGCTCACTTTTGTCCTACTTGAGTTTGTGGAGATCCTCTTCAATATCTAGCCATATTGTAAGCCTCCCAAAGGTGCCCCCTTTCCAGTTTGTTGTTTTGGACAAAATGAGGAGAGTTAGAGAATATTGCCATAACCCAATAGTCATCAATACTGTTAAAGCATGGAGGGCAATTCAGCAGAGGGAAGGCAATATTGGCAAAACATCTTTGTTTACACCTTTAGTAGGTATGCCGGGTTTTCGACTGGGTATGATAGATTCAGGATGTAAACGTTGGGCAGCTAGAAGTGTGTCTTGCATGGGTGATTTATTTGGGGGAGACTCACTGATGTCCTTTGATCAGTTAGTACGGAAGTACGAGTTATCTAACAGGAACCTCTTTCACTTTTTTCAAGTTAGGGACTTTATTCAAAAAAGACCACACTTTTGACTGATTCCTGCAAATCTGACAGAGGGGGTGGGGTTGTGCTCAGTGGTAAGAGTACACCCTCTGTCATTACTTTATATCAATTGTGGGGGGGTGCCACCTCAGATGAGTTTGATCGACTCCGCAGGATGTGGGAAAGAGAGCTGGGTGTTGAGGTCTCCTCCGAGGCATGTGTGAAAGCATTTTAATCAAATAACAGTCCCAACAGACTCTACATTGAATAATCAAACAATAGCTCTGTCATACAGAACTTAAACTTTCCTTAAAAATACAGAGTCAAAGCTTGATTTCTTTCACTCATCAGGACAGGAACACAAGGAAAAACTTTGCAAGGGAACAACAATTTACAGCTGAAAATGTGTTGCTGGAAAAGCGCAGCAGGTCAGGCAGCATCCAAGGAGCAGGAGAATCGACATTTCGGGCATGAGCCCTTCTTCAGGAATGAGGAAAGTGTGCCCAGCAGGCTAAGATAAAAGATAGGGAGGAGGGACTTGGGGGAGGGGCGTTGGAAATGCGATAAGTGGAAGGAGGTCAAGGTGTGGGTGATAGGCCGGATTGGGGGTGGGGGCGGAGAGGTCAGGAAGAAGATCGCAGGTTAGGAAGGCGGTGCTGAGTTTGAGGGATTTGACTGAGACAAGGTGAGGGGAGGGGAAATGAGGAAACTGGAGAAATCTGAGTTCATCCCTTGTGGTTGGAAGGTTCCTAGGCGGAAGATGAGGCGCTCTTCCTCCAACCGTGGTGTTGCTATGGTCTGGCGATGGAGGAGTCCAAGGACCTGCCTGTCCTTGGTCGAGTGGGAGGGGGAGTTGAAGTGTTGAGCCACGGGGTGGTTGGGTTGGTTAGTCCAGGTGTCCCAGAGATGTTCTCTGAAACATTCCGCAAGTAGGCAGCCTGTCTCCCCAATATAGAGGAGGCCATATCGGGTGCAGCGGATGCAATAAATGATGTGTGTGGAGGTGCAGGTGAATTTGTGGCAGATATGGAAGGATCCCTTGGGGCCTTGGAGGGAAGTAAGGGGGGAAAGGTGTGGGTGCAAGTTTTGCATTTCTTGCGGTTGGTGGGATGTGTGGACCTGACGAGGGAGTCACAGAGGAAGTGGTCTTTTTGGAACGCTGATAAGGGAGGGGAGTGAAATATATCCCTGGTGGTGGGGTCCGTTTGGAGGTGGCAGTAATGACGACAGATGATACGCTGTATATGGAGGTTGGTGGGGTGGTAGGTGAGGACCACACTTTCCTCATTCCTGAAGAAGGGCTCATGCCCAAAAAGTCGATTCTCCTGCTCCTTGGATGCTGCCTGACCTGCTGCACTTTTCCAGCAACACATTTTCAGCTCTGATCTCCAGCATCTGCAGTCCTCACTTTCTCCAACAACAATTTACACAACACAAACAGAATCCATGTTGCTTTGACCTAGTCGGGATGGAGATGCAACAAAAACTTAATCATAGTTAGCTGACTGAACCCAGACCAGGCAGATAGATTTGTTGGTCAAGGCAATGCCATGAGTACGCACTGAGGTGGCTATCTATAAAAGCATTTTAATCAATGAAAATGGTACAATAAACTAACTGCAGCTATATATCAAGGCTACTTATATTCTCACACAGGATCCTTTGTCAGCAAAAGAAATTTGACCATATGTAAATTGTATACATTTTTGCTCTCCTCCTGAACTTGGTTTTGTGAGACAGTCCTGAAGAGTGCAACACAAAAACATGGGACTTTGTATCTGCTTTAGCACTGTTTAAATTTAAGTAAATAGGATGCAGACCCTTGTCAAAAGCTTCATTAAGTTATTAATTTGGATTTTGAACAGGAATACCTCTCCCAACTAACTTGGTTATCTCCTCAAAAGAAAAATGAATCTTTAATGGGTGATCCCACCATAACCAAAAGAATGACAAAGTCTAAACAAAGGCTTTTATGATTATTTTTTTCAAAAATTAAAGTAGTTTGATCCATTTTTGGTCCAATTTGCAGACCCTCCACTTTCTAACAGTCACAACTTACAAGTCGAGTACATGCTTCTGCTCATTTGTAGACCCACCGTATCTTCAATACGCCACAAAAAATTAAAAGTGCACTACTTAAATGCAGAATAGGGAAAGTTGCAGTACATTTCACACAACCAATTGTAACAAATCCAAAACATTTTCTCTAAGATTAAAAGCCACTTTCACTTTGCAATTTTGATTTTATTTGCAACTTTCAATGTTGCTTTTACAATGAGGTAAAATAAAACAAAACAAAAATCTTTCAATCTTTAAGGAAAATAAAGTGATTGGAAAGACTTATTGCAATTTCTTTGAAGTTGATCTTATTTTCTTTCTTTACAATACTTGATGTTAAAAGGTTTATGGAAGTCAATAATCTCCTGTATGTAGTCTAACTTATAACCTTTGAATGTAAGAAATGCAAAATAAGAAACCATGTAAAATTATTCAAGTTTTATTTTCATACATTGAATAATCAGGTCAGGTTATGTGCAAATTATTCATGGCTACCACCATATGACATTTTATTAATATCTCACTTCGATAATTGAAAAGTCACAATGTAAAATTAAATTTTATATACAAACTGTAACAATAATGGATTACCAGGTAGTCCTGATTACTTTGCTGCATGAGGATGGCTTCATGAAATAAAATCATAACTTTTAAAAGAAAAGCTTGTTGCAGTAGTGACAAAATATTGTCTTCAGTTGTATATATTTTCTAATCAACCCATTCAGAGATGTTATATCACACTTAGCTTTCTGGTTCAAAGGTAGTGAAAATACCAGAGTGCCACACTCTTTAAAAAAGAATGCACTTATACCTGAACTTTAACAATGTCTCTGCTTGCTTATAAAGCCAGGACCTTTCACACATGAGGCAAACATAATAGTCACTGCATCACAATCACTTAACTGGCATGTCTTTATGTTTGGCAATTGCATGTTTGGCAATTCAATCTTTGCGCAAATCCATCCATTATCAAAGTTAACAAACGTACATTTTGTTGCAGTTGGCTACAGCAGAAGTAATCTCCTATTAGTCCTCAGGAGTGCTTGAATTTACCAGAGTGCTTCCAAGGTTGAGGGATTTTAACTATAAGCTAAGTTTGGAGAAGTGGGCTGTTCTCTGAAAATTAGATTGAGGGGAAAATTTGATTATCCCTTTGCTGCTACAACAACCAAATCTCGCAAAACTTTTGAGCAAGAATAGCAGAGATGGGGAGAAAAACAATGACAAGATAGAATCTTTAAAAAAAAAAGTGTCTACTGTAATGATTTGGAACTGGCTGCCTGAGGTTGGAAGTAAAGGCATTGAGATTATTTCAGCAGGAGGTTGGACAGGTATTTGAGACGAAATAAACTTTCAGGGTTACTGAGTTGGGGGAAAAGAGAGAGAGGAAAAAAAATCAGAACAGATCTACAGCGACTCACTGCTAAGTGGATTGCATGGCCTCCTTCTGCATTCTAATAAGTGCTGAATGTAGTGCTAGTGGGTGACAGTCTGAAGGGAAAAAAAATCATTTCCAAGAAGCCAATGGCAGTTGATAAAAAATTCAGACCCGATGTGCACTGGCACAGAGAGCAGTGAGCTAACAGTTGCAGCCATAGCAACTCTCACCCTTTACCTGCTTGTTTTAAACTGCCCACCTAACATAAGAAGAAAAAAAGACTGGGACAAAGCTCCACTTGTAAAGAAGGTAAGACAATGTAAAACTTATCTGCATCACACCCTGCGACTAATTAGGAAAGCGTTAACAGTAAACCGAAGCAGCAGATCTGTGCAAACTTATTTGGACAGTTCTTAAGACTTACAATGGCCCACTGCTTTATTTTGATGCGCGCCATTATTAATAAATAATGATTTGCAATTTTGGGTCGGTCTTTGCGACTGTTTTTACTCCGAGATAATTTAATACACACGCTTGGGACGTTCTGGCGTATCTTCGTGTGGGTTTCACAGCCGAACCCTCGTTTTCGTTCATTTATTCGCATAATTCATCACGATTTCATAATAAGCGACCCCTCGCTGTCCGTACCGGGTGCCGAACGATTGACAAAACAAAAATTAAACACGACTGCCGGAAACTAAGTCAAACTCACACAGCGAGCAATCCCCTATCCGTCGTCGATGTTTCTTTTTTTTAAAAACAAAACTCCCATAACGGCAGCGGCTATCGTTTTGTTGTGGAATGGCCGACTCTCTTCGAGGGGGGTTTATTGATCTCACTCGCTCCTTCGCACGAGACCCACGGCGGGAGGCGTCCTGCGCCTCGGCGCGTGCGACCTACATTGTCCGTTAGAGCGGTCCCCAGCGCGAGGCGGAAGGGAAGGGAAGGGGGCGGGGTTTCGGTGGGTATCGTCGGGGTGAAAGGTTACAGGGGGCGGCGCTGCGGCCTGTCGCCTGACCCTTACGTTCTCTCACCACCGCCGCCCCCTCCCCTCAACCATCCTTCCAACCTCCTCTCCCTTTCCCTTCTTTGGCGGCGGAGGCCCTCTGTCTCTCTCTCTCCCTCGCTCTGTCAACGGTGGCTGCGGCGCCAGGGACAGGGAAAAAGAAGCGGCGGGAGGGGTGGGTAGGGGGAGGAGGAGGCGGCGGGGGGAGAACAAAGTCAGTCGAATTACAAGGGCAAAGCCGAGAGAGAGAGAGACAGAAACACACACACACACACACGGGAGTTCGGGTTTTTTTTTGGGGGGGGTGGGGTTGAGAAAAAACGAAGAGAGAAAAAAACGGAAAAACATAACCCATAAAGGCGATCCCCTCCCGCCTCTGCTTTGCCAGAAGCCGGACATTTAAAGCGAGATCGGGGCCGCGCATCCTTTCCTCCTGTAAAGCGGGGAGGGGGAAAAGAAATCAAGGTAACATTCACCGGAATAAAAGGGGTACCAACCTGTTGTGATCAAACTGATTTATTTCCCCTTCTCTCTCCTCCTTTAGTGAAGGGGGAGGGGAGGGGGAGAGCCGGTTTTGCGTACGGTTTGTTGGGTTGGGGGTGGGGGTGTGCCTGTGTTTTTAAATGTCAGTCCGGCGACCTCGAGCTGCGTCAGAACGGTTTAAAAATTCAAAAAACAACAATCGTTTTATTCAGACTGACAGGTTGGTCAAAGCGTGGGATTTCAATCGTCCCTGTCACACAGGGCGGGCGCCTCCCCAAGAACACCAATGCCGTTTTCTTGTTTTGGAAATTGTGTGTGTCTCCTATGTCCACACGCAGACACCCACGTGAACGGTCAGTGAGTGATTTGGTTTTATTGGAATTAAGGGCAAGTGCGTATGTCTTTTATTCCCCCCCCGGTTCCCCGCCCCCGTTTGTCCTTATCCGCTGTGGGGCCTCGCTGAATTAATGCCTAATTACAACCTGACTTGCTGCCCTCATCGACCATTGTGACGTCTGTGGATTGACGGGGCCTTCCACCAGTGGCAGAGCGGCACCTCCCTCCTGTCGCGGCGCCGGCGTCACGGCCTGTCCAATGGGCGTTCGGGAGAGGGGGCGGGGACGGGGACCTCGCCTTACCCCCCCCCCCCCCCCCAAACCCTCGTTGAGGTTAGGTGGAGGAGTCACAGACCGAGGAGGTGGTGGGGGTGAGAGAAGAGCATTGCCGGTCGGTTTTAATAGATTTCCTTTCCCCGCCCCTCACCCCAGGAAAAACACTTCCCATCGAAGAGACCCTGAGCCAGCCTCCTAGCCAAACCCTCCTTCGCAAACGCAGCGGCGTGTGTGAGCTGTATGAATAATGCGTCAGGACCGGGCTTTTAAACCTTCTTCACAGCTCGTATTCCCAAGTTGAGTAAAAGGTCAAGTTCAAAAATGGGTGTTAATTTTTTTTGGAGACATTCCGATGTTGTCATTTTAGCCCTCCCTTTGTTTTGGGTATTTTAAACTGTATTTAATAAACCGGTTTGTTTAACCTATTATCTCCCCCCCCCCCCCCCCCCACCGCCACTTGAACCATCCAGTAGCTTTTCTATCTTGTCACGTTCATTTTCTATACACCAGGGCATTATACCATTTGGAATGAGTCTTTCTATTCTATATCTCACTTTGTTTCTGCGGCTTAGGTTTCTTTATTCAAGTAGCTCACTCAGTTTGAGGCTAAGGATTGCAACTAAAGCAGAATTTTATTTTCCTATCGATGCTTTGCTGGTTGGGCAAGATTGTTAACGTGAAGTATCTGGTCGAATTGAGGCCGTGGCTTGAGGTCTACCTGGTGCAGAGTCCACTTATCAGGTTTGTCGACATTCTGAGAAGAGTGGTGTATCTATCGGCGACTGGCGACGCGAGTTTTCTTTTGCATTCAAACTGTATGCTTTAATATTTTTCACCTTAACACAAGGGTGCTGTCATTAGTTTGACATTTGGGCTTTAAAAAGGTGGTAGTAAGCCAAGTATCTTGCTCTTGTATAATATCTTACGTTTTGCTTAGAGAAACGTGTGATTCATGTAATCTAAAATCAAAACCTAAATCCTATTTAATGCAGATCATATTTTGTTTATTTTTCAAACTATTCCCTGGAGACACCAGGTTAAGTTTGTGGTGATATATCAGAATTCTGAAATAGAACGTTTCATTATCTGATCAGATTGTGCTGTTATTTAGACTTTTTACGAGTTTGTAAAATGATTAGATTTTGGTACACAAGTCTGTTTAGTTCCTTTGACATTTTGAAAATTTAAAATCGTGTCATGGTTTTGTGCTATTGAAGTATCTAAGTATCTCAGATTGGTAAATGTTCAGTCAAAAACATCAGTACAATTTTTAACTCAAGTTATGTAGGTACTATTTGATATATGAATGCTAAATGAAAAGTTCTACCTTTCTTATTGATACTTATAAACTCTTTCAGTTACATGGCTTGATTGGAATTATATAAACAGTTTAAAAAAAACCGCTTAGCAACAAGCCTCGTCACTGTAGTATATTGCAACTGCATATTGCAAAAGCATAATGACATGCCTTTCTGTTTCCATGTGATAACTGTCCTGTAATATCAGTTTTTTTTATCATAAACTAGTCAAGTTGAATTGGGGGAATGTGAAATGTAAATAATTCTGGCAAGTGCTTTACTTGAAGTCTGAATGTATGAAAAATGGATATAGGTTTATGAAGTTGTTGGGAATAATTCTAGTTTGTTTTGTTTTCTAATGGCATGCATGATTTCAAATTTAAGAAGTGCCTCCACAGATGGGTTGTGATCATTTTTGCTGCTGTGAATTCTTCCAAGAACAATTCTGAATTTTGAGGGAAAATAGGAAAGAATCTGAAATCGTGACTTGCAACTCAGCTGTTTGAATTGTTGAATAATGTAGCTTCTGTATTGCAGTATCAAAGTTGAGGTTTAATTGCAGCATTAATGAAAACCTATTGTATGTAATTGTACTCATGGATCGTTTTGTGTTCCAGAGTATATTTCTTGGTTTGTAATCTTGAATTTGCAACGACTGTAGAAAATGCTATGGTAGGCTTATGTTACTTAGTTGCTGTTATGGATTGTTTGGGCTCAATTATTTGTGTTGTGTTATCTTTGTATTTACCTAGAGTACAATTCTATATGGAACAGCATTTTGTCATCAGCATTGCAGTTGCTTGGAAGTCTGTGGGAGTTGCCAGTAATGCTATAGCGCATGCTCTGATTTCATGCACTTATGAATTTTCTGGATAATTTGTTAGATTGACATTACTGTGATATCATTTAGTTATATCAATTGATGAACTTGTATTGTTCTATCTTTAAGTGAGTATTTTACCCACAGATTAATTTGTCAGTTGGTTTACTTGGTGATTTCCATATTAAGGAAAATATATTTTATTTCAAAACAATTTCTTTGGAGACAAGTATGTTCTTCTTTGAGCACCTGAAATCTTGATGTGTATTTTTGGACTTATGCAGAATGGGTGGGAGTGGTGTGTAATCCCTCTTGGCTTGTACTAGTTTGCTTATATTCAAATATTTTGTTTGAATGTTTGTAACTATATTCATTGGAAGAGAGTACTGAGGAGAGAAAGAAATGAGTTTTATTTTGAGTCAGTTTATTTTCTACGTTCCCACAATTTGGGGACTTAACTGTATAAGTTCATCTCATGAAGTATTTGTGTATTGCACCAAAGTTTGTATTTTGCTTCATTTTATTGCACTTAGTAAAAGCACTCTTGATTTCCAAAAAAATGTTAATTAGTGCAACTGCAGTAAAAACTAGGTGTAACTATTTAGAATGAAAAAAGGAATGACCAATTAAGTGTATTTCTTTATTCTTAAGGTAGAGTATGTTTCTGGGAATGAAAAGGTGCACTAGGCAAGAAGACATTTTTAGACCGCTCAAGTAAGAAATAATGGTGAAAAGATTAAGTGGAATTCAAAATAGAATAAACTGTTAACCTCGATTTAACAACTTTATTTTTCTAGTGTCTTTAATGTAATGAAAAATCCTTGAATGCTTCACAGGAGCATTATAGAATAAAAGAAGCCAATGGGCAACATTGGCACTATTATGTTGAATGACAAGGGAGGAAATTCAGAACTTGGAGCCAACGCAACTGAAAGTATGGCCACCAGTGTTTGGGTGGTTAAAATCATTGCTTGCAAGACCAGAATTGCAGGTATTAACGCTGTAGGCTGGGAGAAGGCCAGTGTGAAGTCATGGAGTAATTTTAAAATCAAACTTTGCTTAATCAGGAACTATTGTCAGTCAGTGATCAGAGGGTGATAAGTTAATATGACTTAGTGTTCATGAAGATGGCAGTTATGATCCAAAGTATATAGATTGTAGAATGTGGGCGGTCAGCCAAGGGTTTGGTGGAATAGTCTTCTCTAGAGGTAATGAAGACACGGATGAGGATTTCAGCTGCAGATGAGCAAAGACAGACCATGTTACGGAGGTTGAAGTAGATGGTCTTGGTGCAAATATGAGGTCAGAAGCTTATTTTGGGGTTGACCAACCTAGGTGAAAAGACTGCCATTGTGTTCAAGTTTTGCCAGAAGCAAATAGCAGCCATCGGTTTGGATTGTCGACCAAAAGCAATGACCTTGCATCTTCATAATGTTTCGTAAGAGATTTTGAGGTGATTTGTAGCTGGGATTTGAGGTTCTGGATCTAAGTTTGCTCGCTGAGCTGGAAGGTTCATTTTTCAAACGTTTCATCTGAAAATAAACCTTCCAGCTCGGCCAGCAAACTCAGATCCGGCAAGAAGAAATTTCTGCTTCTGAAATGCCTGATACACAGACCAATAGTTCAGCAACACTGGAAGAGTTGAGAAAGTTGGTGATGAGATGAAATTATACCTGTGAAAACGAACAGTCTACTTTTAGAATAAAACAAAGAGCCGGATGCTGGAAATCTGAA
Organism: Chiloscyllium plagiosum; assembly: GCF_004010195.1. Taxonomy (NCBI): domain Eukaryota; kingdom Metazoa; phylum Chordata; class Chondrichthyes; order Orectolobiformes; family Hemiscylliidae; genus Chiloscyllium; species Chiloscyllium plagiosum. The sequence goes on along the minus strand of NC_057741.1, from coordinate 22,166,033 downwards.
ACAAAAGACTTTGCTGGAGCAACGTGACAGGTCTCACAGCATTTCCAGTGGACTCAACATAAACTGTACTTTCTTTCCACAGATGGTGCAGGGCGTGCTGAGTTTCTGCAGCAATGTCTGCTTTTGACTCTGCTTTTAGTTCTTCATGAGAAAAATGTGGGACCAAACAGACCTCAGAGTTCAGGTACAGGAGGGCAAAGACTATCCACTGCATACGATTTTCTGAGCTTGCTTAGCTGGATAAAGAGAGAACCGGGTGAGAACAGTCCCATCCATCTGGGTGACAGTGAAGGATGCATTGAAGATGTGGTGGGGGGTATAAGCCGAAGAATGTAGTTTACTGTAGAAAAAAAATTGGGTGTTTTTAACAGCGGTTGATCCTGAAATAATGCACAATTTTAATGAATGAGAACAGGGCTTAGTGTGTTAAGTGTTGAATGGTTAGAGCTGTTGTCCACCTCCATATCCTTTCATGAAAAATGAAGTATGCAGAGTTGAAAGTCAGAGGACGTAGCAAAGGATCTGACCACTATTTCTTTTAAATTGCTTTGATTATGGAAGTTATGCAGTTGCAGGTTTGCCAGTGTGATGCTTCAGCTGAAGAAGGAATTGCATGCGACTCTGGATCTGTGTGGGGCAAGTTTCAAATATCCATACATAAATGATAAAATTCACTCCCTACAAGCAAATTGATAAAGGGCAAGTTCTTATTTATAAAATGGAAATTTAATCTACAGGTTGTTCCACTATAATGTGTTTGTTAACAAAACTGCACCATAATGCGATTGACAAATTGGGGACACTGTTTATAAAGCACTAACTTTTAAAACATGTTTGTTGTAGTGTAATTATGTTGCTAACACTTGAGCACTGTTTGTAAAGCATGATTTTTTTCTTTAACATGGGGTTGCACAAGAATGCAACCATCTCATTATTAAAGAGCTACCTGTAATTCTTTGTGTAACTAATAATGCATGTGGGGAAAAAAGAGTATACAATGGATATTGCGCAGATGTATCTTGGAGATGTTCAGTCAGACATTGATAGATTTTACTTTAAAGAAGTTTTCAATCTCTATCACCCTCTAAAATATTAATTCATTCTCTGACAACTTGGCACCCTCAAATTTATGGATTATTGAAACGGCATTGAGGCTTTGAGAGGAACTTGGACATAGATGTCAACACCACCTTTTGCCCTTCATTTCAAACCTCCTCAAACTGCATGTGACCTTACTTACTAAATCACATCTTGGTTTCCCCCTTAGTCTTTTGGTATGCTTTCTTCCTTTGAACATCTGATCATCTTCTCATCCTCTAAATTTTCTTTGTGTACTTAGTACCCCAAGGTTGAGTTTCTCCCTGAGATATTCTTTGTTTTCCTCCATTAGATTCTATACTGAATTACAACTCATCCTTCATAACTTAGATGTAATCTTTGCTTTCTTTACCTGTCTGCTCAGTTTATTTCCTAATTGTCTTTCACAGACACTCCTGATCTTGCCTACTGCCTTGACCTTGCCATCTCCCATGAATTCTATACCCAATAACTGTTGACGAGGTTATCTCTGACCATTTTCTTATAGATTCTTGCTTGGAAAGTAAGCTCTTTCCGTCAACTTTCAAACTGACAAATTCTTAATCCACTTGCGTCAATACAGTTTTTAGTTTGCTCAACCACTTCATCGCTTGGCTTTCAATATTATTGTCTCTAGCCAAGTCTGATTATTCTCCCATGGCATGACTTCACTGTAATTTCGCTCCTGTCAGTGCCTGAAGTTCAGCCTATCCGGTGAGCATTTGCCACTCTATCTCCAGCCAGGTCAGGGCAATTGGAAGGTTCAGGAGAAAGTTACTAGATGGTGATGCTAGAAATAAGCAGTCTTATTAGTTATAAGGAGAAATTAAAGAAACTTCACTTGTTTTAGTAGATTGGAGAGGAAAGTTAATTATCTGATGGGAATGATCAAAGTTCAACTATTTTCTCTCAGATGCTGCCTCTCCAGTTTCTCCAGCAATTTGTTTTTCTTTGCAGATCTCCAGCATCTGCAGTTCTTTGTTTTATTAAAACATATAATCACCTGTATGCTTGTAAGGCAGAAAATATCAGCAGGGTATGGAAGAATGTCTAGAACTAAAGAAAATTTTATGTGGCATGGTCGCTGAGCAGTTAGCTGCCTGTCAGCGTCGGGGACCTGGTTCAGTTCCAGCCTTTGGGTGACTGTATGGAGTTTGCATGCTCTTGATGTGTCAGTGTGGGTTTCCTCCAGGTTTTCTGGTTTTCTCCCACAGTCCAAAGGTGTGCAGGTGTGGGAAATTGTCCATATTCTCAGGGATGTGTAGGCTAGTGGGTTAGCTATGGGAAATCCAGGGTTATAGGGTAGGGTGGGTCTGGGTGGGATACTCTTCAGCGGGTTGATGTGGACTTGATAGAACAAATGGCCTGTTTCCACACTGCAGGGCTTCTGTGTTTGTGAACTGACTAGTATCAGTTATTTCATGCTCTAAAACTGCACTAATCAAGCCCCACATATTCTCTACCAATTCTTCAAAATTAACAATTGGCAAATAGCACGAATCACAGTTCAAACAATTTAATTTTTTTTTCTTAACTTCTGATTAGCTATTATGCTTCTTCTGTCTATCTCAAACAACTAACCATAATGTAAATAATTTGTAACAAATACTTCCATTTTTTCACAGTTGCCTAATTATTTAAAAACTGCTCAGTGTTATATTTGCAGGGTGTTGATTTGGATTTGATTCTTGAGTTTTGCTTGTTTTTCGACTTGCTTCTATTTTTCTTTCCTTATGTTTCAGTATTGAAATGATGAGGTGAGCACCCAGCAGTTTGTGGATCATAAAAACTATTTCTAAAAGGTGTTACCTGTACATGGTTTAATGCTTTGCTATTAGTGAAGCGAATAATCTGTTTGACACTTGTCATGTCTGAGTATAATTGTGTGAAGTGTGTAAAAACTGTTAGATTCCACTTTAGTCTCATGAGCTCCAGTAATAGCATAGAACAGTGTGCGCGAATCTGGTCCCTATACCTTGTGGACACCAAATAATTTATCTGATCTAAGTTTTTTTTTAAACACTTCCTGTTAACCTTGACTGGTTGTATCTTTGATCGGCATGTCCGCGCCATGCAAGGATTTAAGTTTAAGCTTTGTCCTAGTTAGACCTTAATAGAAGTTGTACTTCATATGATCAGTGACTGCTTTATTGTAGTCCATTTCAAAGATTAAAAGTTATACCTGTTCAAAGAAATCTCCAAAAACAATTTGATTTTTTTCTGTCCATGTCTTTTGGGCATGATAGTATACAGTACTTGAATTTCTTATTCACACTCAAGATTTGACTAATCAAACTGGTCTGTCTTTTGTGAATGATGTTGCAACATCCTTGTAAATCTTTTCTGAACTCTCAAGTTTCTCAACATCCGATAGGAAGGAGACCAGAATTGCACACAATATTCCAACAGTGGCCTAACCAATGTCCTGTACAGCCGCAACATGACTCCCAACTTCTATATTCGATACTCTGACCAATAAATGTAAGCATACTTAATGCCACCTTCAATATCCTATCTGTGACTCCACTGTCAAGGAGCTATGGACCTGCACTCCAAGGTCTTAGTTGAGCAACACTCCCTAGGACCTCACCATTAAGTGTGGAAGTCCAGCTAAGATTTGCTTTCCCAAAATTAAACTCCAACTGCCACTTCTCAGCCCATTGGCCCATCTGATCATGATTCCGTTTAATCTGAGGTAAACTTCTTCACTGTCCACTACACCACCAATTTTGGTGTCATCTGTAAAACTAACTATATCTCTTTCTGCTCGCATCCAACTCATTTATATAAATAAGTAGTGGACCCAGCACTGATCCTTGTTGCACTCCACTGGTCACAGACCTCCAGTCTGAAAAACAGCCCTCTACCATCATCCTCTGTCTTCTACCTTTGAGCCAGTTCTGTATCCATATGGCGCTTTCTCCCTGTTTTGAGACCTAACTTGCTAACCAGTCTCCTATGGGGAAACCTTTTGAATGCCTTACTGGAGTCCATACAGATCGCATCTATTGCTCTGTCCTCATCAATCCTCTTTGTTACTTCAAAAAACTCAAACAAGTTTGTAAGACATGATTTCCCATACTCAAAGCCAGGTTGACTGTCCCTAATCAGCCCTTGCCTTTCCAAGTACATGTACATCCTGTCCCTCAGGATTTTCTCCAACAACTTGCCCACCACCGATGTCAAGCTCACTGGTCTATAGTTCCCTGGTGTCTTCTTGATATAAAATGGATTGGGTATGTTGAGTGTTTAGAAGAGATTGTAAATGGATTAGTAATGAGCATGAATTATTTCCCACCATGAGAAATTATGGTATTTAAATTCACTCTGGTGGAATTAAAATAGCTAGCCTAATGACCCTGTAACCATTGCTGAGTGCAATAAAACTGATGACCTTATTGAGGTTGTACTATAGGTCTCCTCGCAGTCAGGAAATTGAGCAAATTTGGAAGGTGATCGCAGATACCTGTACGAAATGTAAGCTTGTAATGATAGGGGCTTTTAATTTTCCAAACATAGACCGGATCTGCTATAATGTGAAGAGCTTGAATGGAGAGGAGTTTATATATGTAGAAGAAAATTTTCTTATTCAGTATGTGGAAGTACCTACTAGAGAAGGAAGAAAACTTAACCAACTCTTGGGAAATATGGCATGGCAAATGATTGAGGTGTCAGTGGGAAAGCAATTTGTCATCAGTGGCCATAATTCTATTCATTTTAAAAATAGTTATGGAAAAGATAGACCAAATCTAAAAGTCTGTGTACCAGACTGGAGTCAGGCCAATTTTTGAGAATTCTTGCCTAATACTGTCAAAAATTATTAGGAAATGCTATTCACAAGTAAAGGGATGTTTGGGAAGTGGAAGGCTTTCAAAAACGAGAGAGCGCCCAGAGGCAGTATGTTCTTGTTTAGTGTGAAGGGCAAGGCTGGTAGGTGTAGAAAATGCTGAACGCTTAGAGAAATTCAGGCTCTGGACAAGAAAAAGGAGGTATATAGCAGGTATAGACAGCTAGAATCAAGTGAATCCCTCCAGTATAAGATTAGTAGAAGTATACTTGGGTAATCAGGAGGGCAAAAAGGGGACAGAGCATTGGCAAATAGGTTGAGGTGAATCCAAAGAGATTGAACCGATACATGAAGGGCAAAATAGTAACTAGGGAGAGAATCGGGCCCCTTAAAAATCACTGTGGCAGTTGTGGGGAACCGCAAGCATTGGGTGGGATACTAAACCAGTGTTTTATCAGTATTTACTGTGGAGAAAGATATGGAAGCAAGAGAACTCTGAGAAAAACATGTTTTATCTTAAAGTCTCCATTACAGGTGAGGAAGCGCTTAACATTTTTAAAAAGCATAAAGGTCGATAAATCTCGGGACTTGATCACATGCATCCTAAATATTTTGGGAAGCTAAGGAAGAGATTGGGCTCCTTGCTGAGATATTTGTCTCATCATCAGCTGTGTGGTGAGGTGCTGGAAGACTGGAAGGTAGCCTTTGTGCCATTATTTAAGAAAAATGGTAAGGAAAAGACAGGCAACTGTTGAACCAGTGATTCTTACGTCGCTGGTGGGTAAGTTGTTGGAGGGGATTCTGAGGGACTGGGTTTACGTGCATTTGCAAAGGCTTTGTGCGTAGGAAATTGTCTCTCTAACTTCATTTGAGTTTGAGAAAGTAACAAAGAAGATTGAAGGCAAGATGTTATGGACCAGGCCAGACCCCCTCAAAACACTTCAAGTAGTCCAGACCTTAACTTTGCTAGTTGTTTAATCAGGTGTAATGCAGATATTCTAGGACTGTTGCAGCTGGTCAAACCGCTTAATTTAAACACAAACAATTTTAAGCAAAACAGAATGGATGGCACGGTGGCTCAGTGGTTAGAACAACTGCCTCACAGCACCAGGTACCCAGGTTTGATTCCAGCCTCTGGCGACTGTGTAGAGTTTGTGCATTCTCCCCGTGTCTGCGTGGGTTTCCTCTGGGTGCTCCGCTTTCTTTCCGCAATCCATAGATGTGCAGGTCAGGTGAATTGGCCATGTTAAATTACCCATAGTATTAGGTGAATTAGTCAGAGGGAAATGGGTCTGGGTGGGTTACTCTTCGGAGGGTTGGTGTGGACTTGTTGGACTGAAAGGCCTGTTTCCACAGTGTAGGGAATCTAATCTTAAAACGAAATTACCGAATGAAATAAAGAACAGAATACTGAAAAATTTAAACTATCTGAAAACTCAACAGATCATCCCAACTTAATTTTGCTGTTCCAAATAATTGCAGCAATCCCCATAAACACCCCTTGGCACAAAAGGTGAAATTAAACACAGGTCGTACAGGAGAGAAGTTAGAGAGAGAGGCCCAACATGGACCTGCTGCTTTGGGTCCAGCAACTTCAAAACTGCCTGACTGCTTTCACTGACTAGCCAAACTGCCACAAACCAAATCAAACCAGAGAAAAACTGAGCTGGTAGAACTGGCCACTCCTCTTTTCATTATACAAGTTTTATTTTGAAACTTGAAAGCCTTTCTCCTGAGGCAGTATCTATTAGCTACAATCATGGGCAGCACGGCGTTGCTGCCTTGCAGCACCAGAGACCTGGGTTCAATTCCTACCTCGGGCAACTGTCTGTGTGGAGTTTGCACATTCTCTTCCTGTGTCTGCGTGGGTTTTCCCCAGGTGCTCCGGTTTCCTCCCACAGTCCAAAAATGTGCAGGTTAGGTGAATTGGCTGTGCTAATTTGCCCATAGTGTTTGGTGTAGGGGTTTATGTAGGGGAATGGGTCTGGGTGGAGGGTCGGTGTGGACTTGTTGGGCTGAAGGGCATGTTTCCACACGAAGTAATCTAATCTTAGAAAAAAAAATCAAACTGGCCCTTAAGCCCTTCAAACGTGGACTGCATGGAATCTGTCTTTTATGACCTCTGGGGGGGGAAAAAAGCCCAAGACAAAACATTTTTAAAGGAGCATCATCCACAGAACAGTGGAGGTTGTCTATACAGACTTTAGCAAAGCATTCAACAAAGTTTCATGTAGTAGACTAGTTAGTAAGGTTAGAGTTCATGGAATCCAGGAGAGCTTGCCATCTGGATACAAAATTGTTCGAAGGCTGGTGACAAAAGGTACTGACAAAGTTGTTTTTTGGACTGGAGACCTGTGACCTGTATGCCACAAGGATCGGTGTAGGGTCGGCTACTTTATTGTCATTTATGTAAATGATTTGGCTGTGAACATAGGTATAGTTACTAAGTTTGCAGATGACACCAAAGTTGGAGGTGTAGCAGACAGCAAAGAAGGTTACCTCAGAATACGACAGGATCTTTGATCAGATGGGCTGAGGAGTAGCAGATGAAGTTTTTTATTTGGATAAATGTGAAGTGTGGCATTTTGGTAAGGCAAATCAGGGCAGGAGCTGAAAATGTGTTGCTGGAAAAGCGCAGCAGGTCAGGCAGCATCCAGGGAACAGGAGAATCGACGTTTCGGGCATAAGCCCATTCCTGAAGAAGGGCTTATGCCCGAAACGTCGATTCTCCTGTTCCCCGGATGCTGCCTGACCTGCTGTGCTTTTCCAGCAACACATTTTCAGCTCTGATCTCCGGCATCTGCAGTCCTCACTTTCTCCTCAAATCAGGGCAGGACTTGTGCACTTAATGATGCAGTCCTGAGAAGGATTCGAAACAGACCTTTGGGTGCATGTTCATTGATCATTGAAGATGATATGGTGCAGTTGGTGCTCTTGCCTTTATTGGTTATTGCATTGTGTTTAGGGATTCAATGTTGTTGTGGCTGGACAGGACATTTGTTTGGCAACTTTGGAATACTGCATTCAATTTTAGTCTCCTGTTAAAGGAAAGATGTTAAACTTGAAAGGGTGCAGGAAAGACTTGAGGATGTTGCTGGGGGTCAAAGGGTTTGAGCTATAGGTGGAGGCTGAATAAACTGGTCCTGTTTTCCCTGGAGTGTTTGGAGGCTGAGGGGTGATCTTATACCAGTCTATAGAATCATGAAGGTCACGGATAGCCAAGGTTGTTTTTTCTGCTGAGTTGGGGGAGTCCAAAGCGAGAATATAGAGCTTTAAGGTGAGAGGGGAAAGATTTAAAACTGAGCTGAGGGACAGCTTTTTCATGCAGATGGTGGTGCATGTATGGAATGAGCTGCCAGAGGAAGTGGTGGAGGCTGGTACAATTGCAACATTTAAAAGGCACCTGGATGGGTATATGAAGGGTTCAGAGGAATATGGGCCAAGTGCTGGAAATAGAACTATATTAGGTTAGGCTCTCTGGTTGGCATGAATGAGTTGGACCATAGGGTCCATGTCCGTGTTGTATGGCTCTATGACACTGTCCTTAAGGGATTGAAATCTGTCATTCTTACTTGAGCAAGCCACTCAATTCCAGGGCAGTTAGGGATTGGTGCTAAACATTGACTCAGCCAGTAATGCCAACATCCCATTGGTGAATTAAAAAACTTGGAAACTGTCACAGGAATAGCCTTGTTGGGCAAATGATCCTTTCTGTAACCATATGCTTTACTATGTAATTGAAGGTGGCTGCCTCTTGCGGTCAGTGAATTTTGCTGCTTTCCTGTATAAAAGCTGCTGCAATGTTAAATATGAATTTCATATAATCATGAAATGTCCTAGTGGTAGTAGACCTGCCCTTGGTTCAAGTCCCATTTTCTCCAGAGGTGTATAATAACATCTCTGAACAGGCTTTGAAAAATAGGTTAATAATTAAAAAAAGTATCCACCAACTAATTTTTCTAAATATTTTCATGAATGTTTATATTTCAGCTGTTAATGGTTTAAGAAAAAAAATTGTATTTTAGATCACTTTTCCAGTGCTCGTGCTTGTTGCCATTTTACTCATGCACTTGGATAGATGTCATGTTAAGCGTCACAGCCATCGTCAGGCAAATATTTTAAAGGTGAGCATCTGTTCAAAGTACACTTAAAAGCACTGATGAGTTGGTTTAAGATCAGAATTGTATGTAGTAGATCAAAAGGTGGTTAACTTTATATTTCTGTCAAAGAAACCTCTTTATTCAATAATTATCCTGTGCTGGCTGAACAGAAATTTCTTTTAATATTTTGAAGACCCTTGGTCATTATTTTTATCACAAATTCTGTACCTGGCAGTGTCTGTACCCTGCAATTTCCGGAACCTGAACAAGACTTTGCAAGCTTGTTGTTGTTACCATGTTCTGTCTCCTGACACATAGGAAATGCTCTGCCAGTTAGAAAAAAAAGCAACACTGCATAAGCCCAAAACATTTGAAGGAATAGGACAGAATAACGTCACTGACTGGGTACTGTGTGTATTTGCACTCCTGTACTGAATGTGGCTTGGAGTTAGCATGCATTCTCTTTAGACCTGATAAGCTTTAAATCATATCCATCCCATCACCAAAGCTGACTATCACAGTTTGTAACCTGATCTGACTACAACAAATCCACACTATTTTGTAGCTGGCCATATCTGTGTTTTGCCTTGAAATAAGAATATTTCTGTGCTATCCTGGCTGGCATTCCATCTTTCCCTCAGAAGATAAACTTTAACTGATCCAAAAATATCTCAACATACGCCAAATTCAGTTCACCCATGACTTTGTGCACCGTATTTTAGTTCCTTCTTAATTTATCAGCCTTATTTTCTGATTGCTGCATGACCTTTGTCTTTTCACCCCACAAGTCTGAAATATCTGGTTGCCTCTAATTCTGGCATGTTTTGCATTCAAAGTTTTAAACATTCCACAATTGAAGTCCAGGCTTTCAGTGATAAGTTTTGGCATTCCTTCAGTTTCTGTTTTTTGACCTGTCTCGATGTTGCTTGAAGCCCATCTCTTTGACAAAACTTCTTGCTAATCTGTCCTGAGATTTTGTGCCTCAGTGTCAAATATTCATTAAAACTGCTGTGGTGTACCATGGAATAGTTTGCTATATTCAAGATATTGTATAAATGCTAGTGCTGTTACAAATGGTCAATGTTCCAGACAGGTTGCATTATTGAGGTAGTCTTGTGGGACAGTGGGTAACATTTCTACCTGTGTGCCAGAAGCTTGAGACACAATCTAGGAAGTTAAGAATGCACCTTCTGTAACTCTAAAATCTAAGTAGATTGATTATCAGTGTGTGAATCTTTTCAGAGTGCCTATTGCAGTTGATAAGAACAGCCAAGTCTTCTGGCCACCTATGTTCCATAAAGCTGTATAACCACCAGTGTCTGGTTAGTGATCTGTTCCAGCAATTGGGAGCTATAAAACAGATGCCAGCTTTGTTTGCCTCTTACACCTCTAGATTCAGGAAACCTTCTGAGGCTTTAATTGTGTTCAACCTAATGCCCTGTACAGTGATATGTCTGGCTTGGGGATGAAAATGTGTTGCTGGAAAAGTGCAGCAGGTCAGGCCGCATCCAGGGAACAGGAGAATCGACGTTTTGGGCATAAGCCCTTCCTGAAGAAGGAAGGGCTTATGCCCGAAACGTCGATTCTCCTGTTCCCTGGATGCTGCCTGACCTGCGCTTTTCCAGCAACACATTTTCAGCTCTGATCTCCAGCATCTGCAGAACTCACTTTCTCCTCGATGTCTGGCTTGGGGCTCAGTTTTTCCAACTTTTGAGAAAATGTTTACTTAGTGCAAAGGCTTTTCAAAGACTGGTATGGAAATTGTTGGATCTATCCTGACTCTGTTTGGTTTGGTAAAGCAAATTCATGTTAGAGGCTGCTGCTTTCACAGCTACCAACTCCAACAGTTTAAATATGACGCCAAAGCTATGACATGTTTGAGCATTTCAGCTCACACTTGATGGAACTGGTTCCGCAAGCTACAGAATTTAGTTCATTGAAAAAAGCTATTCGGTTCAGCTGATACCAGTCTAACCCAAAATTTCACATGATGTATCATTTGGTAGGTCTCATCTCAAAGGTTTTCTATAAAAATAGATTGTGACTCTGCAAATGTTTGGCAAATGGTGTGTAATGCAAGAAAATGTGCAATTGGCTATTTTGGCAGGAAGAGTAAAAGACAGCATATTATCTGAACAATTAGTGATTGCTGAGCTCTGTGGTGCAGAGGTTCCCAGTGTCCTTGTGGACAAATCGCAAAAGGTGATTATGAGAGGAACTGATGACGAATGTAAATAGGTTATGCTCCATTTATATGGGACATTGGTGAGACTGCATCTGGAGTATTGCTCAGTATTAGCCAATGTATTTAAGAGAGAATTTGAGTACATTTCAAGTAGTTCAGTGCAGGCAGACTAGATGAATATCTGGAATAAAGGGCTGTCTTGCGAAGAAAAGATGGACAGGCTTGTATCGATCAGAGTTCAGAACTAATGCAAACATTGGCTCCCAAGGCACTCTTGGAATCTCATGTAGAACTGGAGGGGTCACCCATTTGAAGCAGATGAGGCAATTATTTTGAGAGTTGTCCCTCTGAAATATTCTTTCTGAAAAGATGGTGGAAGCGATGTCCTGTCTTTGGGCAGAAAAGTAGGTAATTTTTTTTGAAGAAGTGATGAAAGCTTATCAGGGTAGGTGGCAATGCAGATTAGATGTTACAGTGAGATCAGTTGTGATTCTATTGAGTGACCGAGCAGACCCAAAGGAGTGAATGGCTTGCTGCTGCACCATGTTTGTGTGGTGAAACTCGATGAGTTTCTTTTTCCTCTGCTCACACTTATGAGAAAATTTAGGCCAGAAATGTTTTTGTACTTCATGTAATTAAATGTAATTATTTGTATATCTGTTTTTGTTTAAACGGGTAAATAAGGAGAAAACACTCTTGTTTTGTTTTTTCTAATTTGTTAAACCAATATTGAAATTGATCTACAGTCTGAATTTTTCTTCCAGTAGTACTAATTTTAATATTTATAAACAAGTGCCTAAACTCAAAATGTAATGGAATTTCATTAGTATGAAATTACTTAAACTACATTGTGATGTTGAACTGGCAGTGTGAATCTGAGTCAAGGGGGCAGCACGGTGGAGCAGTGGTTAGCACTGCTGCCTCAGTGCCAGGGACCTGGGTTTAATTCTCACCTCTGGCAACTGTCTGTGTGGAGTTTGCACATTCTCCCCGTGTCTGCGTGGGTTTCCTCTGGGTGCTCCGGTTTCCTCCCACAGTCCAAAGTTGTGCAGGTCAGGTGAATTGGACATGCTAAATTGCCCATAGTGTTAGGTGCATTAGTTAGGGGTAAATGTAGGGGAATGGGTCTGGGTGAGTTGCTCTTCAGGGGGCCGGTGTGGACTTGTTGGGCCTGAAGGGCCTGCTTCCACACTGTAGGGAATCCAATCTAATTAATTCCAGAGGGATGTGAAAGTTTTTTGCAAAGGGCAGTCTTGCACTGATTCAGTTTGCAACCAGTCCAGTGTGATATCATCTAGTTTGTAAAGTTCTTGCACTGGAGTTGTTGATCTCTTATGGAAATTTGATAAACTACAAGTGCAGTCATCAGATTATGCTCAAATCAACAAAGTTCCTCATGATTGACCATCAAACAAAATTAGTATGAAATTTGGAGTATTTATTAAGGTATTTGAACTTGTGCAGTCAAAATTAAACAGTCTCATTGGTTAATTCCTAAAAACATCTCTTGTTAATGATGGCTGGCCCATAATCTCTGTAATCTTTGCTAGTAACCCACATATCCTTAAATGCTGTCAAGCTAGTTAAAATTGAGGCACCCATCCAAACAGAATTATTCCTCTTTGGTGGTGCAATGACTTTAATTTGTAATCCACTGGGGACTTGGAATTTAATCTCCTTCAGCAATCTTTCTTCTAGACCCAGGAAAAGAGTAGAACCACCAGATAGTAATATGTTGCTAAAGAGATCTTTCCTCAAGCTTCTGTCACATTTTGAAATACTATCATAGATCAACTTATGAATTCCAGGTTCTTCCAAACCTACAATGGAAGTTGTGAAGAGTAGTTCTGGCGCTTGGAAGAGTTCTTTTTGGAGTGTGATCAGATTCCCATCGGGGAGTGTATATTCCTGTTGAAGGTCATCTATTTGACTTTTGCTGTCCAACTGAGGATCAAGAGCAACATAACATAATGTTTCTTTGATGTTCTCAAAGGTCTCCTTAGGAATTGTATTTGGGATGTTATGACCATTTTCCAGTAGAAGTTTCCTCACGTTTTCAGTGATGTCATTTCCAGCAAGTTTAAGTCTTTTGACAGCATCGGGCAGGTAGTAGCCTTCATAAATAGGTACAGCATCAGTTAATCCAAAGCCACTATCAAGGACTATTCCCCTAGTCCGTCCTGATGCATAGAGTGCCAGAGTTGCAGGAATAGCCACGTACATAGCTGGTACATTAAAACATTCAAACATAATTTCAGCCATCCTTTCTCTGTTAATGAAGGAAGTCAGTGGAGCAGCAGTTATCAAAACTGGCCTCTCTTTTGATTTGATATGAAGTTCAGAGGTATAAACATGCTTCCAAAGCTTTTCCAGAAGTTCCCAGGAGGTTACTGTACCACGCTCAATAGGATATTTTAAGCACCCACTACCTCTTTTAGCTAGAGCCTTTTTTCCAAAATACATTTCTGTATGGGATGTTTCGCGTGTGCTCCCCTTGACTTTGAAGGTACCTACAATGGATGGTATGACTGAAGTTGGAATGCTGTCGCCAACCAACCCGGATTTGCAGAGCCCCGAGCCATTATCTATGATTACATCAGGAATGTCCATCATTTGATGTGTAGTGAATCTTGTCAATTTGAACAGCAAGTCTTACTTGCCTCTTCTGGACAAGCAGGTACCCTGTAATTGCAACTAGAGTCGAAGACCTGCAGTAGGTTAGATCATTGCCACCAGATGACTCAATAATCGGTAGCTATGTGACCAGTGAAAAGAGCCACATCATAATAACTAACCTTTAAATGACCTGTGACTCATTAAGACAGATCAATAGTCTTCATTTGATATAAGAAAAAATATGAAGTAAACTGCCACGTTCTGAAGAAGTGGAAGCTCAAGAATGATGCAAAGGAAGTACCATGAATTGTCAGGCTATTGGTGAGCTCCAGTCAGGTTGAAAATTAGCTAGAAACAAGGTAGTTTAGTGAATCACATCTCTGTCCTTGCAGTTGGGGCTTGTTTCAAAGCAGCCAGTCTTATTTCAGTTCATAATGCAACACGCAACTAAAGTTTCATTTCCCTGATACACAAACTGGCTACAGTCATGCATGTGGAGATTTTCGATTATTGTATAGATTGTATAAATGGAGCTTGTAATTTCTCAATCAAAGATGCATGTGTTTGAGTCCTTAGATCTATTTTGAGTTTAACTTCTTTTACAATCTCTCAATCTAGAGGTGATTATTCTTGGATTAAAGCCTGTGCTTGAGTTGGTAAACAAATTTTAGTCATGAAAAGCAGGATGATTAGTAATTAGAATGTTACAATGAAAATTTTGAGGTTTGGCTTCAGTTGCCACTCTGCTGAAAGGTTGCTCCAAGTTGGTGCTGCTTCGTGTTTTTTTTTACCAAGTCTTCAGAAACTTACTCTCCCAGAATAACAGAATGCAGCCTACATGACAAAAACTCCTTGATAAGTAGTTGGGGAAAGATGAGCTTTTTAAAAAAGTTGCTCTGGCTGCCATGGATAAGTTTAGTTTTCCAGTCAATGTTAGCGAATGATTGAATGAATGGCTAGATTGGTGGCTCGGTGAAGTAAGTAGGTGGGTGGTAGTTATGTCTGGTCTGATTCTCAAAGTGGAAGATTCGGGCCACTGCAAATTTTAATAAAATGCCCGTTGTTTTACATTCTTTGCTGTTTATTTCCAGGGTCTTTAAGTAAAATATTAAAAGCCCTGTTTGGAAACTGCAAGTGGTGTAGGAAAACTGATGATTTTGTTGCAAGTGTACAAGTGTGAACTGTGTAAATGTTTCAGGAAATAAGGAACTGAGTTGGTCCTTAGCATTTCTATAAGACGTTATAATCCCCTCTGAGGCATTACTCCTTGCTGGAACATAATTCTGCTGTGACAAGATGAAAGATGGAAATAGAATATGGGAATTTGTGAAGTAATTCACTGATTGTAAAAGTAGAAAACAAGTACTTGTAAAAAGCTCGACGTCACTGGTGTTGAGACTTGCGTGTAACCGTATAGTGAAGGTAAAAGTGCATTCAGAGGACAAATAATGGCATGTTGACCTTTTTTATTGCAAGGAGATTGGGGAACAGGAATTTAAAGAAGCCTTCCTACAATTATCTAGTAATTTGCGGACTTAACCCCAGGATATTGGCCAATTTTGTTCTCTATATTTAATGTAGAATATAATTTCTTTGGACTCTACTGTGAATGTTCATGAGATTTGTCCCTGGAATGAGTGGGTTGTCTCAGAAATTGGGCTTGTTTTCTCAGCAGTCTAGAAGAATGGGAAGTGATCTCGTTTGAAATATGTTCACTTTGTCATCTGCAAATGGGTTACCCACATAGCCATGATACTGTCCTGACCCAACCTTTTTGCTTCCTATTGACTTGTCAGGCCTGCTCATCCAATCCTTGATAGTGAATGGAAGATATAGCTTGTAGCAGCATCTGTTTAGTTATCTGCGGGAGGTCCATGCCCCTAACTGTTACGTATAATCAGGATTTAGTTTCTGGAAGGACTAGATACTGTATTCATGCAGAGGTATTTTCTCTGGCTGTAAGTTTTTAAAATGCAAGGACACAGTTTCCAGGTAAGGATTAGTCCTAACGTGGTGATTAATTCCTTTGTATATTTAAAGGATTGGGAATCTTTAGAATTGAGAGTTGAGTGCTCTATTATTGAATGTGTTTAAGGCTGATAATTTTTGGTGTCTCTGGAAATGGTGGACTTGACGAGTTGATTGGGAAAGTGGCATTATTTTAGTCTAAAATAAGTTATGATCATGTAGAAGGGCAGGGAAAGCTTGACTGGCTATGTTGTGTACTTCAATCCCAATCCCTATCCCTTGTGTTTGTGTATTGTGGTTGCTCTGGCCACTTTCTAGGTAAACTTAATTCATGTGTAAAGTGAGATCTTTGAATGTGGAGTGTAATATCCAAATTACTTTCCAGCAGGGATCAATTGATAGTTATTGAGATCAGAAATCACAATTCATTTTCTTGCTTTTGCTCAGGCACTAAAATTATTAATAGTGGAGTCAGATCAGCATGCCCTCTCTTAAATCATTCTTTTAAGAGATTTTTTTACACAACTCTGGAGCAGGTGGGATTTGAACTTGAGCCTCCCTGGATCATAAGTAGGAAACTGCTACTGTGTCACGAGCCCTCATTGAATTCTTACCTATATTGCAATTGAGCTATCATTTGAGTATATTCTTTGCACTAGGATAATTGCAACGGTTTCAAAGTGTTTTATATTCCATCTGTTCAGACGATTGATTACAAAATCAATGTAATCAGTTGAGGAACAGTTGGAACTTGAGCCAAAGCTTTACCTGAAAGTGAGGGGCTATGTCACTGCACCCTAAGAGCCCTTTCATTGAATTTTTTTTTTGATGAACCTATTCAGATGTTGTGACCCCTCCAGAGCAGGTGGGACTTGAACATTTAGGGGTACTACCACTGCATCATAAAAGTCTATATATCTTCAGATACTTTTGTAATCAACCTGTTTATAGATGTTATTACACACCTGGAGTAGTTTGAAAGCCTGAAGCCAGGCTTTCTGGTAGAGAAAGGAACACAATCGCTGCACTCCAAGAGCCCTCCCTCTGAATTCTTACGACTTTGTGTAACTTGCAACATATGCTTTTCTGATTAGTTCATTGTGCAAATATCCATTTGTCAGTATCTGTGTGTACATCATAGCAATGAAAATGATTAATACGTGTTGAGAATTGTACGTGTCAAAATTGTTTGGATGAACAGTTTCCCCAGACCTCTTAGTCTTGATATTCAAGTTAATACATTGAATGCATCATTTGGATGTGGTCGTTAAATAATAGAACTGTAACCTATGACTGCACAAGTAATTCCATTATAAGTGATAGCTACAATTTTAACGCTTCAGTTATGCTGTCTGCACTTGTTGATTGTGTTAATTTCTTACTGATTTGTGGTATTCCATAGTAACTCTACTTGATATTCTCTTATTAGTATCTTTTGCCAAGGTGAGACATGAAACTGATAATTGACTTGATCTACAAAAAATAAACTGGTTGCCTTCAATGCGTCGCCTGGCATTTACACAATTCCATTATTGTACTTGAATTTCCAAATTATGGCACTGAGAAATAAATAGGTGTAGTCTCTGCTTCTCCAGTATAGAATGCACTGTTTGCAGAGCGATATATTTAGCTGTAGTATGAACTTGGAATAATTGATAGACCTAACGATTTGGGGCAGTGTCAAGTGTTTGCATACAGGGTACCCTACCTGTTGGATATGGTCACAGGATGTTTTGGAGATTTTTAAGTTCGCAGCACTGACTTGTTAATCCCATTAGAGTTATTCAGCAGTGCATTGGATATAAATGGACCTCAGTTGCTAAATTAGTCAATGTGCAGAGGATCCAACAGATTGCAAACTTTTCTGTTGTGTGTAATTTGAGATACGTCAAATGTGACATTGTATGGAAGATTAGGACTGATGTACGCCATTCTGCCTCTTCAGCCCGTTTTCACCCAGCTTTCCCTTGAAAATGCTATTTTGTTCATTATTAATCAATGCAGAAATGACTTCAATCTATAATGCTTGTACTTCATGTGGACATTGTCCATTGAAGTTGGCCAAAGTATCTATCACCCATTAATTATTTTTCATGCTGTAAAGTACAGATAAAATTGTTCAGTTTCAAATAGGAAACCAATAAAATTGTTCAGACAGCTTTTCAGGATTTTAAACAGATAGGGAAGGGTTAAAAAATGTTAAGACATATTCAAACTTGTCTTAAGAGTTTGAAGTTATTCAGAGTTGCTGAAATACTCCTTGCAACTGTCTAGTATACTTAAGTTCAGAGACCAGGTTTGTACTATGTAGCCTGAGTTTTACTTTCTTGCTGGAATTTGCTTTACACATAGTTGTCCTCCTCCTTTTAAAATTATTTTGGACTGGTTTGCAGAAATATACAACCTCCTCTCACCCCCCCCCCCCCCCCCCAAACCCCTTCCCCCAAGATGGGGGCAGTACGGTGGCTTCGTGGTTAGCACTGCTGCCTCACAAAGGCAGTGTCCCAATTTCAACTCCAACCTTGGGCAATTGTGTGTGGAGTTTGGACATTGTGTGTCTGTGTGGGTTTCTGCTGGGTGTTGTGCTTTTTTCCCCACAGTCCAAAGGTTTGCAGTTTGTGGTTTGGCGGTGCTAAATTGCTCAGTCATGTCTAGGGATGTGCAGGATAGGTGGATTAGCCATGGGAAATGCAGGGTTGTAGGGATAAGATGAGGATGTATGGTCTCTGGATGCTGTTCAGAGAGTTGGTGAAAGCTTGTTAGGTTGAATGGTCTCTTTCTGCACTGCAGGGATTCTGTGAATGGGTTTGTCAAAATTAAATGGTGGGTATTCATCTCAGTTCCTCTGTACATTTTTAAGTTATCTTTATCATCGTGTCATTTACTATCATTTCCCACTGTTTGCTGCTAACCCTCCCTGCAGGTCAGTTTACTACTTGTTCCAAACTATACCTGATAAACAGCATTGAGTTAACATTAAATATGTAACACTAGACCTATATTCAAGACTAGGCCTGTGTACTACATAAGTTTGAGTTTCGCACTACGGTACCTTCCTGTCCTGCTTTTCTCAGAATGCATACTGTTCTCTTCCTACGTGAAGAGCACTTCAGCCATCTTAGTATCTGTTCATCCCCAACTTGAATCTTTCTTCCCACACTACTCTTATCCGGTTGAATTTCATTATCAGTGCTTTCACACCCATGTTTTACACAAACCAACTCCCTGACTACCTGTAGAAAGGGAATTTCTGACCTGTGAACAGAGTTTGACCAATTCTAGATTTAGAGCTAAAAATGTGTTTTTGGAAAAGCGCAGCAGGTCAGGCAGCATCCAAGGAGCAGGAGAATCGACGTTTCGGGCATGAGCCCTTCTTCAGGAATGATTCCTGAAGAAGGGCTCATGCCCGAAACGTCGATTCTCCTGCTCCTTGGATGCTGCCTGACTTGCTGCGCTTTTCCAGCAACACATTTTCAGCTCTGATCTCCAGCATCTGCAGTCTTCACTTTCTCCAGTTCTAGATTTAATCAACCTCATTAGACCTTGATGAGATTCAGGGCGAAACCGCTTGCTGCAAAGGTGAATTTTACCTCCACAGCACTACGCATCAAGGATTGAGCATGAAAACATAAAAATCATAGAATCTCTCCACACTAAAAAAGATTCTATGTAAACAGGCCCTTCGGCCCAACAAGTTCATACCGACCCTCTGAAGAGTAACCTACCCAGACCTGTTCTCCTAACTCTCTCCCTAACAGTGTTGTACAGCAGGTTGAGAAAGTAACATGTTTCAAGGGCAAGTAGGATTGAGCAATATATTCTATTTAGGAAAGATTACCAGAGTAACCAAAAAAGGCTCCTGCAAACAAAAGTGGATACAGTGGTGTTTTTAATGAAAGATTGACAAATTATGTTTTATTGAGGTGAAGTGCAAGCTTACGTATCTGATTTGTGGAGAAGCAGATTCCATTATGAAAAACATCAGTGTGGAACAAAGGTAAAATCAGGGCACTTATTAGCAAGAATGTGGGCAAGCATACTTCATGAGACCAAGAAAGGAGAACATAATGTTGCTGAGCTCACTTACTACATTAAATGTAGGCTTTGTTCAACAGAGTTTGTAAAGGAGTTCATCATTGCAAGCAGTAAAACCAGCAGTTGCAGAGAATCTGGATTCATTCAAGTGCAAGTTGTCTTGCAGAACTGTGCCAGATTTGATTATTAATGTGGCTCAGGATGTTGAACAGTTCGTCTTTTTAAAAAAAAAAGGTTCTGCAGCTGATAGATTGACACCGGAATTCAATCGATGAGATGGGAAATGTAATGGGGACTAGCCAACTGGTGATTTTTTTTTTGTGTGGAATCTCAGATTTTGAGGTTAGAAAGGATTTGCTTCTTTGTGGCAATGCTTGACACCACCAAAGTGGGGGGAGATTGTGTTGGTTGTTTTGTTTTTGTTTTGGTTTGGCTTGTTTGTTTTTTATATTAGCAGTGCACAGGTTTTACTTATCAAGTTATCTCTTTTAAAGTGGTCTTATTCCTAATGATGCTCCATCCATGCTTGGTTATGGAGAGGGATTAGTTACTCTAGTCCAGAAGGAAAGGGACTGCTTTAACCTCGATCCATGAGAATTGTTTGTACGCCACACTACTAATTCATCTAGTAAATTGGTTCTCACAGTCCCTGCAACTGAGAAATTTCACATCGAAAGTTGATGCTTGATTCCAGTTTGTTAAGCGTAAAATTTTAGAGGTAACCATTTAAAATGTTACTAAAAGACGTTGAATCAGTATGGTGGTTTACTTTACTATTGTGAAATGAGGATTTTTAAATTCATTCATGGAATGTGGGTAGACCAGCACTTATTGTTCATCCCCCATTGCCAGTTGAACCAACCAGCTTGTTAGGATCATTTCAGAGGACTTTAATCAACTGCACTACATGTCTGCAAATGAGGTAAGAAAAACAAGAACCATGAACAGAAGTAGGCAATTCAGCATCTTGAGCCTGCTCAGCCATTGAATACGATCATGGTTGATGTCATTTTAGCCTCAACTTCACTTTTCTGCCTGCTATCCAAACCCTTCAACCCATTATTAATTAAAAATTGATCTTAAGTTTTTCAGTGTCTCAATATCTATCACAGTCTGGGGTAGAGAATTACATAAGTACGTGAACCTTTGAGAGGTTATTTCTCACTCACTCTTTTTAAATCTGTTACCCTTAGCCTAAAACTAGACTCCACATTCTAGATTGCCTCACATGTGGAAACATCTGCTCTATTTCCACTTTATCAATCATCTTCATCTTTTATATTTCAGCTAGCGCTTCTCTTGTTCTTCTAAACTCCAGGGAATGTCGGCCTAAACGGCTCAATCTTTTTGCCACACTGTTAGATGTTGAAGTTGCTCATGTACCTGGGAGCCTTCAACTTCAAGCCTCAACTGCAAAGCAACAGTGAACAGAAGGCCAATAAAATGTCTGCTAGAATGCTAGACTCCATGTAGGTGACCCAGTTTTCCAAACTGAGACATGCACTAAGAATTGCGTCATGGTTGGGAGCTACGTTCTGAAGTGAGACGAAAAAAAGCTGCAGATGTTGAAATCCAAAGTAGCCAGGCAGGAGGCTGGAAGAACATAGTAAGCCAGGCAGCATCAGGGGGTAGAGAAGTGGATGTTTCGGGTGTAACCCTTCAGGACGCAAGAAGGTTTACAACTGAAATGTCAAGTTCTTCACGTCCTTGCTGCCTGGCTTGTTGTGTTCTTCCAACGTTCTGGTGTGAACAGTTATTTTCAGAACTTTCTGGAAAAGGACTTTCTGCATTCATAATTTAATGAGAATTTGGAACAGCACTTGCAAATAGCAACATAGTCATAACATCTTCATTACCAGCAGTCATAGGCTTGCTCAAGGCAAAGCAACCTCAGCTGTCACATTTTAAGACAGGTGAGTTCAGTGTTTTCATGTTGATCCGCCAAGCAGGCAGGTGGGATATTTATTTCATACTTCATCCAAGCAGCATGCCTGACAGTGTGGTGGTATGTCCCCTGTGGTCCACTGGAGTTTGTGATTTTAATACTTAATCTGTAGAGTAGAGTTTAAACTTCTCAGGTAAGAGTGTTACCAGATAGGTCCCAGTAGTGGGCTTCAGAATTATGAAAAGGTATGCTCAAGTAGACCGAGGCACTGTCAATTTTTGTATACCAAAACTAGCTGTAATAAGTATGAGTCTGCCTAATAGGAAATTCAAGGAGGAAAAGTTTTTTCAATGGTTAAAATAAGAATTTAATTTCACATGTAATTGCACAGTCCTAGTTTTTCATTTAATAGAAAATGCCTAAATCTGCAAAAACTGGAAGGTGATGCGTGTTTGTCAGGATGTTCATTGAAATGTGCAGGAATACCAGAAATCAGATCAGGGTATAGGTTCAGTAAGGCAGTCAGATCTCTGATGACAGATTGTCTCCCAGGACAGAAATATTGAACTTGGAGATAATCCAGTGATAAACTAGTAGAATGATACCAAAAGGATGAAATTGGAGTTCTATTCCTTGGAGATAACACCAACCACCCTTTGCCATTTCTATGCAGGGAATAAGCCATTCACAACAAACCTGTTTCAGAAATTGTGCAACTCCAAAAGACTGGACATTGTTGAAATAAAGATTGCAAGCTTTGTTCTGGCATCAGTGAAGCCAGGGTCAAATTGACCCGAAAAATAATTGCTGAAAATGTGTTGCTGGAAAAGCGCAGCAGGTCAGGCAGCATCCAAGGAGCAGGAGAATCGACATTTCGGGTATGAGCTCCTCTTAAGGAATGAGCAGAGTGTGCCAAGCAGGCTAAGATAAAAGGTTTCAGAGAACACCTCTGGGACACCCGGACCAACCAACCCAACCACCCCGTGGCTCAACACTTCAACTCCCCCTCCCACTCTAGGATTCCCGAGGGGCCTTAGTCGTCTGTAGTAGCATACAAACCCACCAGCACTCTCAAACAAAATCTAACAAACTTAAAAGACCCAGTACAACCCATGGACAAAAGCAACGTCATCTACAAAATTCCATGCAAGGACTACTGCAAACACTACATAGGACAAACAGGAAGAAAGTGAGCCACCAGGATACATGAACACCAGCTAGCCACAAAGACATGACCCTCTCTCCCTTGTAGCCCTATACACGGATGAAAAAAAACCACCATTTCGACTGGGACAACACATCTATCCTGGGACAGGCTAAGCAAAGACATGCCAGAGAATTCCTAGAGGCCTGGCACTCCAACCACAACGCCATAAACAAACACATAGATCTAGATACCATCTATCAACCCCTCAGAAAACGAACAGAAAATGACACCACCACAAACCCCAGGAACCCCATCCAGGACAAACATATATAAATAGAAAGCAGGAGACAACAGCTTCACTTCCATTGGAGGTCACCACTGATGATACCTAGCCAGGTAATGAAACGTCTGGATATCAAACTTACAGCTCAGTGAGAAAACCTACACCCTAAACTAAAAAGGTTATTCAGGAAGGAAATCAAACATGAAAGATTCTAGCCAGGTTTATAAAACACATAGCGAGTTTTTTTATGCTTTACCCCTTTAAAATAACTACATAGTGTTGGTCCTCTTGGACCATGAGAATGGGAAGTGAATAGGCAATAAGGAAGTGGATGAAATTAACAAAAGTTTTGCTTGTAGAGAGTCCCTTGTTAGGCATAGGAATGATAGATGATTGGGAGCAGCTGGAAATGTGGAATTTGGAACTCAGGCCAGCCATGATCTCATTGAATGTCAGAGCAGACTTGGGCTGAATTACTGACTTCTGCATGTAGTTCATGCATGGTTGACTATACAGTTAACACCAGTCTTGATCATCAGTTTAGATATGATTTGAAGATGTTAATGCTCATGGCTTTACAGAAGTTTAAACTCAGCAAAAATGGCTCTCAAGTGGTGCTAGTCTCTTAGAGTAATACCCCCATTCCTATTTTGATCACGGCACAATGGCTGTTTCTAAAACTTGAATTTCTGAAGAGACAAATGTAATTCATCTTCGCAGTGGAAGCAACAAGTGAAGTGAGAAGCCTGACTACGTTTCTCTTAGACTGTCTCCCACTTAACAATCTCGTGTGGAGGGACAAGAATGACAGCTTAATATGGCATTTTCATGTTTTAGGTGAGGTAGAGAAGTGTGTAGAAGAGGTGAGGAAGTTGCATTACTGGTTAGGGAGAATATCACAGCTATGTTGAGCAAGGACACCTTGGAGGGCTCATCCCGCGAGGCCATATGGGGAGAGTTCTGCAATAGGAAATGTGCAATCACTTGGGTAATGTGCTACAGGCATCCCAACAGCCAGCTGGAGACATAAACAGATATGTATGTGAGCCGATGGAAACATTTTTTGCAAGTTGGTAATTTGTTAATTCTTCCCCCAATATTGCCTGGGACTCGTAATACCAGGATTTTGGATGGGGGTGAAATTTGTTAGGTGCATTTGTTAGGAATGTATACTGAGGGAAGCTGTTTGAGGATAAATCCACATCTGTGATATGGAAATCTTTAAGGCCAGTTGATGTCCAGGAGTTCAGGAGCAGCATTTCATGTGAAAATGAAGGATGTGACAAGATTTGAGAACCTTGGATAACAAGAAATTGAGCTTTGAAAAGGAAAAAGAGGTTGAAGAAATGGGAAGCAACATTTTTGAATATAGAGCAGGAAAGGACTTAAACAAGAAGCATTAAAAGGGACCATAAAATGTCCTTGGCAAACAGATTAAGCAAAATCCCAGGGTGTGTTGACCATATTTAAGGAGCAAGAGGGTAGATGGGGAATGGTTAGGTCAACTCGGGACAAAAGAGACAATTTTATGCATGGAGCTGAAGAAAGTGGGTGAGGTCCTTAATGAACACTCTTGCATCACTGTTCACAAAGGAGAAGGACATGGTAGACTGAGTTGAGAGGGCGGTCTGAGAATGTTTTAGGGCATGTTGATTTTTTTTTAAAATGTGGTGCTGAGTATCTTGAAAAGTTGTACAATCTCGTGGATTCGCTCACAGAATGGTGAGGGAGGAAATTGCTGGGGCCTTGTATGAAAATGTAATATCCTTTTAGTCATAGGAGAAAATCCCAGAGGATTAGAGAAAAGCTAATGTTCTTCCTTTGTTGAATAAACAGGCTGGTGAGCCTTGGGTCAGTGGTAGGGAAATCATTGGAGAAGGTTCTTACAGGACAGGATTTACTCTTGTTGGATAGATATGGACTGATTAGCAATAAGCAGTATGTCTTTGTCTTTGTGATGGGTAGTCACGTTTCTAAAACTTGGTTGAGTTTCCTCAAAAGGAAATGTCAGATAATTGAGGGCAGTGGTGGATTTGTCTACATGGACTTCAAGGCCTTTGAGGTCCCTCGTGTTAGGCTAATGCATAAGGTGAAGTTAAATGAGGTCTGTGGTGAGTTGGTAAGATGGATATAGAACTGGCTAGGTCATAGTAGTAGAGGAAGCATATTCTGCAGGTTGTGTGATTTGAGAGTTTGTGGACAACAAGATTGGGGAAGCTGTAGATAGTGAGAAGGATTGCCAGAAGTTATGGAAAGATATAGGCTGGAGACTTGGACAGAGAAATGCCATATGGAATTCCGACAAATGCAAGCTTATGCATTTTGGGATACTTAATGCAGGAGTGAAAATGTGCAGTAAATGCTAGAACCCTTAGAAGCATCGACATGCTGACTGATTTCGATGTTTCGGTCCCCGAAGGTGGTAACATGGGATAAAGGGGTCAAGAAGTCCTATGAAGTATGCTTTCACTGGTTGATGCGCAGAGAGTATGAACATTGGCAGATCATGTTCCAACTGTATAAAACTTAAGTTATACAACTTTTGGAATAAATGTGTTCATTTGTGTTCAACCAGAAATGAAAACATTTATTCCAAAAGTTGTATAACTTAAGTTTTCATTTGAATGTCCGAGGCCAAGGGAGCAACACAGTTCCTCCCCAGTCGAAGCAAAATGCTCAGAGACGCAGTATAGTTTTACCTGCTTCGTCTTTATTGTGGGCTGTGGAAGGAGAAAGAGTGATCACCCTTGTGCACAGGGACACGAGTTCACGGTCTTCTCTGGAATAACAGTTTCTCAATGAGCTATTTACAGAGGAACCTCAATTATCCGAAAATCGATTATCCGAATAGAATCTGAAAGTCCGTGAAACAGTTATAACAAAGTGGTGTTACTGACAATGGTGTCACCATTGCGTCTTTTGTTAACAGTACAGGGTAAATGAGGGTTACCCGCACTGAAGATCTGCAAATCTTACATAAGAGATGTTAATTACACTGGTGCAACAATCTCCAGTCAGTCAATTGTAGCAGTGTTAAAATAATTTTAACCGACAATAGTGCAATGATTGCCTCTTTATTTTAACTGGAATACAGGGGGATACTTGCACTGAAGATGATGTGCAAGCGTTGCAGCAATGAAGTGTTAATGACACTGACTTAGTCATTCAATTGTCGCAGTGTTGAAAGAATTTTAACACATGAAAATGACTGAAATGCTGAAGGATTTAAAATGCATGACAAAATCAGTGGTGTCTTCATTCCCTCTGACTTTTTTTGAGCTTGTATCTGGTGTAATTGATTGTTCGTTGCACATACTTAGCACATCTGAGAAGAGAAAGAGGACCACAGTGACAGTTGAACAGAAAAGTGAGATTTTGCAGCGTCTGGATCTTGATGTCACAAGGAATTAAGGGCTACGGGGAGAATGCGGGTAAGTGGAGTTGAAATGCCCATCAGGCATGATTGAATGGCGGAGTGGACTCGATGGGCCGAATGGCCTTACTTCTGCTCCTATGTCTTATGGTCTTATGTGGCAGAAAGGCATTGAAGATTGCACAGGAGTACAACATTGGGATAGTGACACCGTCTGACATCAGGAAAGCAAGACCAGCGATTTGAGAAGTTGATCAGCCAAAGTGACACAGTAAATGATCTAAAAAGCAAATACATGAAGCCAGCAAATGATGAGCAACTTGACCAAACCGTATTTTTGTGATTTTTCACATCAGCGTGAAAAGGGAATTTCTGTATTTGGCCCAATGGTACTAGAAAAAGCTGCCAGTTTCTACGAACGCCTCCACACCAGTGAAGTCTGATTACAGCGTATCATTGGGCTGGTTACAGCACTTCAAACATTGCTGCAACTTTAGGCAACTCAGTGTTCAGGAGAGCAGAAGTCCATGGATGACAGCACATTGGAAGGCTACAGATTGAAACTGCAATCCATCATTCATGAAGGAAAATGAACATGAGTAATTGTACAATGCTGCTGAAAATGGATTGTTCTGGTTTGCACTGCTGGATAAAACACTTGGGTCCAATGTGGAAAAGCAAGTGTTGGGACATAAAGTGCAGAAGGATTGCATCACAATCTTCCCTTGTGTCAGCACCACCGGCACTCATAAATTACTGCTTGTCTGCTTTGGGCAATGTGCTAACCCATGTTACTTCAAGAACCTGAGACAAGAACTCGTTTCTTGTGAAGTACAAAGCTCAAAATAAGGCATGGATGACATATCCACTTGTCATCCTGGTTCCATGAAGATTTTATACCTGTCCTATCACATTTGGCAAGCGCTGGACTTGATCAACCCATCCTTCAGCTTGTTGACAATGAGGGGGCACACACTGAAAGGCAGCCAGTTAGAATCAACAGACGGAGCTATCAAGTGTTTTTTTTTCCCCAACCCAACACCACTTCAAGGTTACAGCCACTCGATCAGGGAATCATTGCAATTATGGAAAAATATTATTGCTGTGACATGTTGCGAGCCATCCTGGGTGAAGACAATGCAGGGAAAAGACTGCAGGAAATTATGAAGGCATTCACTGTCAAGGATGCTCTGTTCACAATTGCTGAATTTTGGCACTGCGTCAAGCCATTGACAATCGCAGTGTGTTGGTACGATGGCTTGCGTGTTCGGAGCCGTGCGAGTGAAGAGGACACCTGTCCAGAACGCAGGCTAACCACTGACATTGCTGAAAACTGCAGACAGCTGGGTTTAGGAGACTTTGTAGAGTCTGAGATTGATGTTTGGGTGAACTATGACAAGGACATTGACTACATTGGAACAGAGACACTGATAGAAGAACAACAAGAATATATGGATGGCGTTGGTAGTAAGGAAAATCTGATGCTGACACCACCTCCAGTCCCTGTTAATGAAGCTATTTAACAGTTTGCAACTTTTCATGGAGTGCTACAAAGCACAAGATTAAGTTGATGCATCTTCACCAAATGTTACTGTTCGCAAAAAAAGAAAAGACAGCAGCACCTCCAGCAACAGCGGCTGGGTATTTTCTTCAGAAATGATAACTAACCTCCTCCTCAATGAATTCTTTACCAAACAGGTACAGAAAAAGTGATCTGATTTGTAAAATGTCATGAAGTTTTAAGCAATATCCAGTGTTTAACAAATTTTAGCGATTTGAATGAAATAAAAACTCTGTAAACATGCTTTTTAATGCGGTTATGAACTGTGCAGCTTCCTTTTAAGGTCAAATCAATTATCGGAATGAAAACCTACCTGCCCATAGACTTTGGATAATCGCGGTTAATTTGTAGTCATTTTACAGGTAGGAGCATCCAGATATGGCAACGTACATACGATTGGGTGACTGTTAAATCAGTAAGTGTCAATAGCTAAGATTTAAACCATCTGGTGTTACACAATGAAGGAATGTTTTTAACCTTGTTAACTGGATTCATACAAGAGATACTTCCCCTTTCGTTAGCTGACCTTGCACAATGAATCCAATATTGTTAAATAGCTCTACATAATGACTACTTATTCACCTTAACCCATCCCCCTTGTCTCAGCACCCTATTGTTAATTAGAATTTCTTATCTGATTCATGCTTAGTTGAACCTCTTGTTTCACAAAACTCTGATCTTAACTCTTTTTTTTTTCCCCTTCCTACTTATACCCTATACACATTTTCAACAGAAGTTTACTGTATTTTGTGAGGTATCAGTAGAATGGATAATAGTGTTTTTCCTAGGGTAGACTGTCCATTACTAGTGAACATGTGGGTTAAAGATGAAAGGAAAAATGTTGAAAGGTGATGAGAAGATAGAAAGTGTCCAGTTTACAGTACCAAAGGAGGTGGCAGAAGCAGATACAATAATGTTTGAAGTATTTTGACAGATACATGAAAAGACCAGAGAATTGATGGATACAGTGTGGATAGAGGCAAAGGGCTTTTAGTTTAGAAAGGAGTTGTGTATCGGCACAGGCTTGGTTTGGCCAAAGGGCCTGTTCCTGTCCTGTACTGGCATTTATTTTTTGTTCATTTAGCAAAGTTGCCTCTGTGGTTAACACTGCTGTCTCAGTGAGGGACCTGGATTCAATTCCAGCCTCTGGCGACTGTGTAAAGTTTGCACGTTCTCTCGTGTCTGCATGGGTTTCCTCCAGGTCCTCTGATTTCCTCCCACAATCCAAAAATGTGCAGGTTAGGTGGATTGGCCAAGCTCAATTGCCTGTGGTGTTCAAGGATGTGCCTATTAGGTAGGTGCATTAGTCAGGAGTAAATATAGGATAAATAGGGTCGGGGAATGGGTCTGGGTGGGTTTCTCTTTGGAGGGTTGGTGTGGACTTGTTTGGGCCAAAGGGCCTGTTTCCACGCTGTAGAGATTCTATGATAATGGGTACTTGAATGAATCCAGGTAATTTTTGTGTAGAGTTGTATTCAATGGAGAGTTGTTGTCAAGTAAATTGAATTCACATCTCAATGGTAACAGATTTTCTTGCTACATTTCAGCATGTTTTAAGTCAAATAGTATCTTGTTGGTTCATGAAGATTTGAATCATGTTGTAGTAAATGTGTCAAATGAAAATCAACCAAGATGGGCATTTTTTTAAGCCAGTTCGATGCAAAAATCTATCTTTTCCTTTCTAAAGAACTGAATTATGGTAAGCTGTGGTGTCTGTATGTACAGCAATATTTGTGTTGATCTGCACTCTGGATAAGCTGGCTAAAATTATGTACCTGAAATACCAGACGTTCACTATTATTGCAATCTCCGCAATATCCATTTAGTCAGTTGAGGGTGCGAATGAGGAGAATGCTTTTTGGTGAGGTTTATTTAAGGCAAAGCTGCATCTTTGTTTGTCATTTATGCTGTAAATCAAGTTATGACAGTGATGTGTATACCCCTAGCATTATGCTTCTATTACTTGTGTTTTTGTGTGGACCTTGTGATCAACCAGCACACTCCTGGTCTCATAGGTGACTTTAATAAAAAGGTTGCTGTGTATGGTTTTGCATTTGGACTTTAGAATAGTAGAACATAGATGTTTTCTTTTCAGAATAGTGACCTAATCCAGCCTGTGTCAGAGCAGGGAACTTTCTGAATTTTTAGAGGAAATGGTTTATGACATAGTGTGTATGTTGAAGGCCATTTAGCTTGCTTTTAATTCCGGTAGAAGAGATCAGAAGAAAATAGCTTCTCTCTCAAACAGTATATCAACCAGTTCAAGAAAAGCACAGTTGCTTCAATAGAGAAACTTTCGGTTTGTGCACCTTTCGACTAGGAGTAGTTGATGTGGAAACCCTACAAGTATTGAAAGCTGAGAAATTGTTAAGCTCTGGTTTTGAAGTATTCAACTGAAGACTTCACAGTTCACCTTGAAGAAGCGGGGGATTCATTGAACTAAAAGATTTGATGTAGAGGACTAATTTCTCTGGATTTGTATAACTAAAAGGTTGATGTTGGGGAATAGGTTGAAATTTTGTTTTGCTTGATAAGTCGGTAACGATGTTTTAGTTTTGTGTCATAAACTTCTGTTAAAGAAACTCTGCAGCCTCATGTGAATGACCACCATGTTAAACAAATCTTTTGAACCACCCATCAGGCGAGATTTCATTCTGGGACCTGACTTGTTCAGTAGTACCATTAGATCAGATCATGACAAAGATTCCTATCTCAGTATTGACTAGATGTGTCTATGCTTATTTGGATTTATTGGCTCAGAATTGTTTGAGCTAAAATTTAAATGAGTTTTGCTTGACTGTAGAGTATTTCTCTATTACTTGTAGTCCCAAATTCGGTATTTTGAAGAGTAACTTTTCCAACCTCTCTTTTCTTTTTCAGGTTCTACTGCAAGTAGTCCTATTGTAAAATCATGAAAGGCATGTGAAAGTTTCCAAACACAGGCGTGTTTTGAGAGTTGAGAGTAAATTTTGCCATCTGTCATGCCAGTAGACTGAAACTTTGATCTATTGACTACTTGCAACCTGTATAAATGGTAGTCCAAGCAGTTGGTCTTCAGTTACACCTGGGGTGAGCAGCTCCAAATAATTATTCAATACCAGTAAGAAAAATGCTGCAAGAATTAGGAATGCCGACAACTTAGCTTCATGCATCCAACTTGTCCAGTTGTTGTGGAAGGCCCACCATCTGAGGGATCCTCAAGCTCTTGTCAAGGCCTCACATCTGCTCCTGAAATGTCTCTCTTTCAAGCTTTGGGTCCAGTGCAGACCTGGTTCGGACAAGAATTGGAGAAATGTGGGATTGATGCCATGATCTACACTCGATACGTCCTCAGTCTTCTGCTTCATGACAGTTATGATTATGACTTGCAGGAACAGGTATGCATTTACTTGACTTTATATTAATTTTTTTAATCTTCAAATGACTTGTTTAGAATTTCACTAATCATGAAATAGTGTTTCCATGATTAACATTTTGTTTGAGCATTGAATTTTATTTTTCAATTTATATTGAAAATATTTTCTGAGCTAGATATTTTCTGTAACTTTGTCACAAATGAAGTAATTTGCTTGTGTTAATTTATTGAGGGGTCTTTTTATTCTGACCATGGTGCACAGAATTAATGTTTGTTAGCTTTCAGATGTTCCTCTGTAGTTAGACATTCTGACATCGATTTATCTGAATGAAATGGGTGGGCACTATTTCATTTGGATAATTGATTGAACCAATTTACCAAATCAATGCCTCTCCTCTGGGGCTTGGAGTTTTCTGAAGTTTCCTTTTTCCTCACTCTGCTTGCCTTGCTCCCCTCTCTCTCTGTCTCAAGAGTTTGTTTCTGAGCAGACATGCACTTGTGTGTAAAGGACCGACAGCGTTGCTGAAGCTTCTGCACCCCCACCGTTCAGTTCAATGGGATTGACACAATGAACACTTGCTATGTCCGTTCCCTGTTCAGGAAATGAGGCAGCAGCACATCGTGCACAAGCTCCCCCTGCCTCCCTGTTTGCTCCCACGCACCATCCGCGCCTCCTGGGGGCAGTCAGACTGGAGACTAATGGTAAGACTGCTACTGCCTTGCTGTACAGGGCAATGTTGGAGAGATTATCAGGGGAAGGGGGATTTACGATACCCCTGTGGAGTGAGGTAGGGTGGGGGGGGGGGGGGTCTGTCATTTGGAGATGGTGCTTGGGCTCCCATTGATGTCCACTACTGTTCTCGGCAGCATTTCTGTAAGCTGAGTTTACTTTTAGTCATTGTCAACGAAAGCTGCGATTGGTGTTGGAAACACCTCTTTGTAATTTTTCTATCAGGACCTTGAGATCTTCAGATAATCTGAAATTCGGATAATCGAGGTTCTTCTGTAGACATTATAATTGTTAAATCTGGCTCCCCTTTCCCAAAATGCTATTGACAGGTCAATTGAAAATTTGGCAACTGAAATTGGTATTTTTTCCTAGCAAGGGTATTGATGCAAACAGAATCAAGATAATCAGACACAACTGAACTACAGATTGGCCATGAATTTGTTGACCAAGTCAGAAGTCTCACGACAGGTTATAGTCTGACAGGTTTATTTGAAATCATAAGCTTTTGAACATAACTCCTTTTGTCAGGTCAAGTGAAAGAGAAGCACAACTTATAGGTAGAAAGATGAAAAGATCTGAGTGGAGTGATCAAAAGTGAGTCAAGTGTCAACAGCTGAATAACAAGCAAGGGAATGATCTATAAATTGGTTAAATGAGGTGGAGATAATTGGCAAAAAATAAAAATAAGGTGATGCTGGAGATATTCCAAATGACTGGGTCTTAGATTCGCATGTCACTGGTCTAACCAAACTAATAAGTAATCCAAAACAGTGCAAACTAATTAAGGTAGAGTGAAACAATTTATTGAGGTGATGGTGTCAGAACAGGAAGGAAGATGTTACAGAAGTGTGGTGGGATCATGTAGTATGACATGAACCCAAGATCACTGTTGAAGTCATCGTCATGGGTATGAAACTTTGGCAGTCAGTTTCTGCTAGCCAATTCTGCATTGTTGTGTATCTTTTGAAGGCTGCTTTGGAGGATGCTTACCCCAAGATCAGACATTGCTGTGCAATGTTCTATTTTGTCCAATACTTTCGTTAATGATTTTCTGATTTGTTTTCAACAATCGTTGAAGTAATTCGAGATAGTTTTCATTCAGGTTCCAACATCTTGGTGTGATTTGTAGCTCCAGGATGAAGGCAAGGTTTCTAAAATTTGTCTTGATGTGGGTGCCAACATTTGTCCATCACTAATTGTCCTTGAACTGAATGGCTTAGTAGCCCATTTCAGAGGGTAGTTAGAGTCAACCAAATTGTTGTGGTTAGGATTCACGTATGGACCATACTCTCTGGTAAGGATGGTAGATTTAGTGTTTGAACTCATGTTCTGGAGCGTTGGTTTGCACCTCCCTGGATTAGTAATCCAGTGGTATCACCAACACACCACATCTCTGTTAATAATCAAGGGAGATTGGCAGAGCCAATTATAATTTGGGACCTCTTCAAATTCAGCTCTGATCTTGAGCTCTCAAATAAGATATCATACGAGTGAATGAGCAAAGATTCTTCAATCAGTAGTGTTTTCTCTACTTAAAGGATCAATTTTATTTTGAATGATAACTTGGCTATCCTTGATACACCAAATCTATAATTTACCTTTTGAACTCTGGTCCCTGGTATTGAGAGGGTCACTGTGCTGCCTTAAGGCAAGGCATAGATCAGAGCACCATTACTGAGTAGTGCTGCTCCAGTTGGCATGCAGCGAATGGCAGAGGATGGTTTCAGTCCATCCATCTCTGGTTTGTGGGCTGAGCATGCTCCTGCTGTGCCACTTAAGCATACTGTGTTCTGCCAACCAGCCAATTTTCTATCCATGCTCATGTATTACCCATGACACAATGTGCTTTTATTTCTGCAATAACGTTTGATGTGGTACACTTAAATGTTTCGTAGAAAACAAGTACAGCTCATTTCCCTTCTCCCTTTTTAGCCATTGTACTTTGAGTAAATCACCACAAATTACCTTTAATTTGGCTACTTGTTCTGAAATCTCTCAAGTACTGAAAGAATGATGTAAACTTTTATTGCATGTAGCAACCATAATAAGACCCCTCAAGTAAATAAGTTTAAACTTCACAACCTGATTTTTAATGTGGCTGTTACCTGATTAATGGTGGAATCTGGCCAGGATTCCAACTCCAATTGCCTGTCTTTGGAATTGTCAGGGAACACTGCATACTTTTGCAGTGTTCTTTGAAGTTCTGTTACCGAATTGTTCTGATGTTGGATTCTTATGCAATTTTCCCTTCCATATTTGTGGTGTGACATAATTGGCAATTGAATAGATTCATTTGTCCCCACCAATGACATTTCTGGAGACCTCCAGTCTATAGCTTGCTGCCTTATGAGTCACTCCCCTGTTCCTTGTTACATTTGGAGTTAGCTGTCTGTTTCAAACAGATTTTCCTGCAATTACCCCTTAATTTCAAGATCTTACTTCTGCAGGCAGACTTATTTGCCCATTAGTCATGAGGCTGCAGATTATCAAGCAGTGTTATCTTCTCACTCCCAGGAAACAGATTTTGTTTCAAAAACTCCTTCCTGTGAATGGTTAATTTGCATGCTTTAATAATTCCTTTATAACTGTTTCTCCTTATTCCTCTTCATCTGGCAAAACATTTTATTCCAGAAAGATTTGTTGCTGATCCTTTGAATCCATGGAGTTAAACTTTTGAAGTTTATAGTATCACAACATGTTATTCCTTCAAAGAAATTAACTTGTTAAGCATGAATTTTTCCCTTCTCATTCCATGATGACTCCTGGTTACCTTTTTAACACTGCTTACAGGGAAACTAAAGGTAATGATCCGTTATAATACGACAGTCAATCCAACTGGCCTGTATCTTCTTTTATACCACCCTCCCTTGCTCAAACATTAGGGTTATGTATGAACCTGACAATCTTATGAAACCTTTTTTGATATTAATTCTTTCTCCTTATTTAAATTTTGTCATTCACTGCCATCCTTCTATAAACTGACTAATCGTCAGATCTTCCATTCACTTTTCTGCAGCAATATGCTTTCCCGCAAGCTTGATGTTTTCCCTAAACACTCTCTATGGTGGGTCCTCCCTTTTAGAATTTTCTTTATTGTAGGAGTATACTTATTCTCAGTATTGAAATATTCACTGGCAGACTTTTAAGGGGCTATGTATTCAATCTTAACATGGTTCCTACTACTTGGGGATAAGTGAAGACTGCAGATTAGTCGAGAATGTGTTGCTGGAAAAGCACAGCAGATTAGACAGCATCAGAGGAGCAGGTGAATCCTGCTAAGGGCTGCCTTTTACAGAGATCTTCATTAATCTGGTCACATTACACTACATTTATACCAAATCTAATATAACCTAAGGAAATATTTGAGGTTGTCTGCTTTGATATTTATAAAGGTCTATGCTCAGCTTGTTTTAGTGTTTTGATGACTTTTGAAGCAGTGAATTTTAAAAATAAAATCAACAAAAATACAGATGACCATATGTCCTGTACAGTTAATGTGTTCATTGAAATCTGCAATCCCCTTGCCTGTTCTATTGATGGGTATTCAGCTATTTGTTTAATATCCAAATTTTTGTCCATATTAAGCTACATCTCTATTTATCGGAGTATGCATAGGGAAATATCTGAAATTTGACTTGAATTTGTGCCAATAGTTAACTTGATATGTTGTTTTGAATGAACCTTTGTTAATTTTATTTTGTGATATTTCAAGGTTCTTCCTCATTTACCTCTTATATAAAAAAAACCCTTTCTACTAATTCAGTCCTCTGGCATTGAGCCAAAATCATGGTCCTTGTGTGCACCATTTTGAGTTTATATTTCCCTGTGCCTATGTAGTCAAGTGTGTGGGGTAAGTTGAACAGATGCCTTTAAATTTATATTCAACTCTTGATTTATTACTGTTATCGATCATTGGAGATAATGTTAGTCGGTTATCGCTCTCAATGTCTTTCACTTCTTAGATTTAGATGAAACTGCTTAAGGAAAAGAAATGTTTCCCATGTTTTTCTCTTCCCACATGGATTACCTTGCATCTATCTGTATTGAATTCCAATTGTTGGAATTGTATTCACTTAAGAATTTTGCCTAGATCTTTTTGTAGTTTCTTGGTGCTTCGTTAGACTCAGTTACTCCACCTAATTTATTGTGATGTGACAGTTGATAGTGGACTGTTTGTTTGTGAACTGGAACTAGTAATGAGGGCTTGTCATTGACTCTGGTGAAATGCCAGCATGTTAGTTTTGAAACTGTATTCCTTTCAGACATTGAGACTGTAACTTTAATTTTATGGCAAGAAAATTTATCCAGTAATTCAAATTAAGTAACTAATTTTAAAATGAAACAGTACCTTGACTGTACTCAAGGAAAGATAGTGTATAGTTAATTTGGACTAATGGATATGGAGTTAAACCTTCATCTCCCAGAGTTTTCTGGCAGTCCTGGTACACTATAATTGGGCTGTTCAACATCCACTTCAAAACACTTCCTCAAGTCATGTGAGATCTCCCTCATCATGCTTTTGTAAGTTGCTTACTTAAATCAGCACCTCAGTTGTAAACCTTTTATTATTCTACCTTCAACCCCATTTGCACTTGTAAAGCATCTGTTGTTCTTCAAATTTCTTTTGCTATAAGTATTTATTTAATCTTGTTTAATTTTGCAGCAGTGTTAATTTTTAAGTTTGTTTACTGCTTAAACCATTTTAAACCATTTTCTGTTCCTCCTGTGTTCTCCTTGGTAGTCTTGCTCACTTTTCTGTGTGAAAGTTTGCTTTACTTTTGCATGGCATTCTCAATATATTTAAGATGTTTGTTTATTTTCAAGGACCCCAGACTCCTTGGTATCAAACAAAGGGAATATCTTTAGAATGTTTTTAGGGGAGTGAAGTGCTTGTTTGTATTCCTTTTGTGGAAGTTGCCTTTTAAAAATTGTCTGGCAAATCACATTACCAGATTTGACATGAACATAAAATGATTGTTTTATAACTTATCACAAAGTGAGATCACTTCAACAGTGGATTGTATTTTCTGAGATCACTGGTTATTGTCAAGTGCACCATCGTGTGAGTGCTTCATGTGGCATCCTTAATGACTGTTCAGAAAGCAGCCTGCATAGCATTTATGTTCAAATTCTAGACCACTTCGATAATTTTATTGGCTAAAACTTCTAATTACCGGATACTTTCTAATTGCACTCGAACGTTTTGTATTTCCTTTGTAAAAACCCTACAATTTTTGCTTCTACTTATTTGTCTAAGGTAAAATTGTCGTTTATTTTATTGTCGTATTACACAGTCTAATTTGCTAGGAAACTTATTCCATGTGAATGGCAGACTGATTTGAACCCAGGGAGAAATGTTTCAAATACCGTTTTAAAACATTGCACAATTGACATTCTTGGAAGACATTAACAAACTCTGAATTTAGCCTTGATTTTTTGCTTGCCTGGCATAGGTTTTTTGGGGCTCAAAGCTGAGGTGAATTTGAGCTGCAGTTCACATGTATTTAAACTTGTCCTTGACCCACCTGCCTTTTTTTAAGAGCAATTACTGTCAATACTGTCTGAATTTTGTCTGGTTCATATTTTGCAGTCAATTCTTGTGGATCTGCATTTTTTCCAGCCTTTTGAGGGGTCCAGCTTTGATTCAACACCTGAGGCAACTGTGTGGAGTTAGCACATTTTCCCTGTCTGCTTGGGTTTCCTCTGGGTGCTTTTTTTTTTAAAGCACAGCCCAAAGATGTGCAGGTTAGGTGGTTTGGCCATACTAAATTGTCCATGGTGTGTCCCAAGGATGTGCAGGCAAGATGGATTAGCCATGGGATATGCAGGGGTTGAAGCATAGTACAGAAGGGTGGGTCAGAGTGGGATTTTCTTCAAGGGGTTGGTGTGGACTAGGGCTGAATGGCCTGCTTCGACACTGCAGTGATTCTGATTGTATTAAATTATTTGACAAGCTGGTTGGAATGGGAGATGGTTTGGATGTTTTTGATCATGATGGTATTCCTTCCATATACTATCTATGGTAAACATCTCTTGATGTGGTGGGATCAGCAGTTGTGCAGGAGAAGCGCCAAGGTTTCAGAAGACGCAAGCCATATCATAGAATTTTTCGATCTTTCTCTCTCTCAGAAGACCAGACCTTCTGCAGAACTTCATCAGAAAAACCTGCTATCAATAACTGTGGAAGTGAGCTTCAGCTTTTTAATCTGCAAATCCTTCTAGAGTTCTGCTAGTGATGCATTCTGGATCTTCACGTCCAGAATTTATAAATAGGCAAGGTAGATCATTGGCTTTGCTAAAACCTGTAATTAGGCAAACTCCCCTTATAGTGACAACAGTCAGAATGATCAGGTACTTCTGTTTCTTCTCTTGTTTAATTCACCCCCAAATGCAGTGTGCCATTGATCCAACAACTGCTATGGGGCATTTTATTAACTGTAAAGAATATTTATGTACCAGCTATGCAACGGACAATCCCAAACAGAGGGGCCTGCAGCCTTAGGTCAGATTTACTGTGAGCTGTCTTGATTCCTTCGTACTCCAACATCTCTGGCACTTATTTTGAGGACTGGTTCTCCCACTTCAGACTTGGCTCGTGATGTCAGTTGGTAACTCTGTCAATGATGGCTGTAACATGAGCCACATGACCACGTTGAACAATCACTTAGAAAGGTATGGATGATATTGCAACAAGGCTAGATGTCCCCTTCACTTGAGGCTACAAGGGTTCCTGAAATGTTAGTGTTTTGTTCCCTGTACGATATCTTTCAGTTGAGATGACAACTGAATGTCAAGGAGGGTTTGGGGGCTTGTCACTTGTTTCTGGATGAGGAGAACGTAAAGAATAAATAAAATGAAAATAGGATGCCCTCACCAGACCAGCAACTTGCATTGCTGTTAAGCATATCCTCCTCATATGCATCTATTGTCAAACAGAGTGAGTGAAATAATGTGTTTCACTATGCCCACTAAAAGCTAAGTCCTCCCCTTTGCATTAATTAGACTTTCAATCTTTGCACATCTGCCAATAAAATGAGTGACAGTGGAGTTGGTCTTCAGATGCAGAAATGGTGAAAAAATGGGTGGTGATAAGAAATTTTGTGGCATTATCTTGAGAGAAAGCTCAGCAAAATATTTCATTAAAATATTTAGTGAATTAGTTAAATGTAATGCATCCCTCTTTTGGTACATTGTACATCATGAGGCTTCAGTTGAGTTGGTGACAAGCTGCGGAGCTTCCTCCTCAAGACTACTCAGGCCATTTTGGTCTGTTTGTTTTAGCTCTATTATGTTCAGCTTCCCATGCATCTGAACAAGGGACAATAATTGAATTTGCTAGCAAGATGAATATTAGATGAGGCAGTATCAACATGTTTTGCATGGATTGCAGGTTCTTTTTTTCACCAAAATCCTTCTGAGATTGTAATCTATTGAGCTTCAAATTGGAAGATTGATATTTCTTCTGTGAATATGATGCAGTAATATAAAAACCAAGTAATACAGGTGCTGGAGATCTGTTATGGCATAGACTAAACCCCTCAATTTGGAAAAGATCGCCTAGACTCCATCTTTTTCTTAAAGGCAAGTGTAAGGCTTGTTCTGGATGCGATTCAATTGGTCAAGCTACCAGGCTTGAAGCAAAACACATTTTATTCTTACACTATTTTTAAAATAACGGTCATTCTGCTATAACGCGGTCTTCGTTAGCATGAATTTGCTGTGATTGACAAATTGGGGACACTTTCTAGAGTTCAGACTTTTTTTTAAAAATGTGTTGGCTGTAAGGCTATTACATCAGCAACACTTTAAGTGCTGTTTCTCAAGTGCGGTTTTTCTATAATATGGGCATTCTACAAAAATGCAACCTTTGTGTAATGGAAGGCTACATGTACAGAGAGAATTTTTAAAAAGCTTAGCTATAATGAATGAAATAATTAGCAAGCTAATAGTTATTAAGTGCCACTGATTAGCTAGTCCATAAATAGACCCTTGTCACATTCCATAAATACACTCTTGGCAGAGGCAACTTCAGTAAAATATATTGTCTCTCGTGCAGTGTTTCTCCAGTCCAGGAGGAAAGAACATTGAGAAAGCTCAGAGAGAACACTGAAGTTTTCTACTATAGCTGAGAGAGATTTGTAAACAGCTTTCAAACTGCAACAGCTACAGAAAGTTAAAC
Source organism: Chiloscyllium plagiosum (assembly GCF_004010195.1). NCBI lineage: Eukaryota > Metazoa > Chordata > Chondrichthyes > Orectolobiformes > Hemiscylliidae > Chiloscyllium > Chiloscyllium plagiosum. The sequence goes on along the minus strand of NC_057741.1, from coordinate 22,125,752 downwards.
TAAAATCCTGGTTCTGAAAGAGCTTGACCCTATTTCCTCATGCTGCTTTTGCCTGCTCTTTGAAGTAAAAACAAGCTAGCTACTATGCTGGCTCAGCAGACAGTTCACCACCTAGCTTGCACTTGCTTTCAAAACAAACATGACAGAACAATTCGTTCTTAATGGGATATCTTTTAACATGAGAAAAAAGTGAAAAACGCTGTAGAAACTACTGTGGCAGCATCTGTTGAGAAAGACCAGAATCATTTTGTACTTGAGCATTAATTCCGTCTGTCTCCACACACTGATATAGTTTTCTCCATTTGAGAGCAAAATGGCAAGTTAATATATTTTGACTTTTGTTAGATGCAGTAATTAGATTACCTCCAGTGTGGAAACAGGCCCTTGGGTCCAACGAGTCCACATCGACCCGCCGAAGCGCAGCCCACCCAGACCCATTCCCCTACATTTACCCCTTCACCTTGCTCTACGGGCAGTTTAGCATGGCCAATTCACCCTAACCTGCACATTTTTGGATCGTCGGAGGAAACCGGAGCACCCGGAGATTGTGTGGACTACCTTTTATTCTGAGTTTAATGCATGCAACATTGTTTTTCTTGTATATATGAAGGGTAGTAGTAGAGAGCCCTGTAACATATGACAGTTAACTTAACATTGATGGAGAAATTCTTAATGCAGCACAAAATTAATTTGTATTTGATAAAGTAATACTCGTTAAAGGTGAATCATTTTTGATAAACTTGGTTGCAGTGTTGGATTAAAATAGCAGTGTTGATGTCCTTTATAAGGACTTCAAAAGAAGTTTGAAGGGCCAAATAAAATATGTTGGAGAATTCCAAAAAGTGTGGTGATGTATTTTGGTGCAATGAACATGGGGTGACATAAATGAGAAGGTACAGTTTTAAGAGGTACTAAAACAAATACCTGAAGGCAGTGGGTTGACATTACAATTTTTACTTATTTCTAATTCAATGTAATAAAATGTCCCAACATGTTTTTCCAGCTAAGTAGCCACACACTGACATAAAAGATGACGTGACCTAATAATTGATCAAGAGATTCCTTACAGAAGGAAAGATGCAGAGGCGCTTTGGGACAGCTTAGTGGAGCAATTAAAATTAGGGTGCTTAAGAGGCAGATACCTCAGCAGCATACTGATTTCTCAATGCTTCTACTTCCCATGAATTTGGAGGCATCTTTTCACTACTGCAACTTGACCAAAAGTGGTACGATATCAGTCAAGACAATTACGAAGAAATGTTTTCTTGGTCAAAACTTTCCCTCTTGTGCTCATGAGGGCATTTGGCAGGAATGCCAATTCTGTGTAAATCCAGCATTTATCTACATGTGGAAAGTGCTGGCTGGTTGATTTCTGGATTCTGGGAGAGGTGTTGCCATGGAGAATACATCAGTTAATAGTCAGTTAACTGCCAGGCTGTTAAAGTTAATCAGGTTTAAAATTTATCTTACGAATTGTATGTCACTCATTTGAATTGAAATGGATCCACATGTTCTTGATGAAGGGCTTATGCCTGAAATGTCAACTTTCCAGCTCCTTGGATGCTGCCTGATCTGTGCTTTCCTAGAGCCATACTTTTTGTGGTCTCCAGCATCAGTAGTCCTAATTTTCTTCTACATGTTCCTCGTCTGCAAAGAACACAGTGCTATATGTTAATTAGGTAACGACCAGGATGCCTGTATCAATCAGCATTGACTTACCTTCAACTAGCAATCTCCCCTCCAGTATTGATGTGAATTGTCCTGAAATGAACATAATGCAAATGTCTTTTGAACAATGTTTAATTGTCAACATTTGAGCATGGGAAGCAGGATGAGTCAGCACCTAAGAGAGGAGACAGCTGGCAGTGAGGTGTCATTTTGAAGCGGAGATCGTTCCTTATACTATATAAATGGGAAATAAACAGGAGTTCTAGACATGACTGAACTGCAACAGCTTGCATATTTATATAGCCTCTTAGTGAAATGTCCCAGGGCATGTGCAGAAGGAAGTCCTTAAAATATGATGTCTGGGGATGAGAGGATAGGGGACCAGAAGGTCAAGGCCAAGGAGTAGTGTGAATTAAAAGGCAGAGATTTAGGGGGAGAATTCCAGGGATCGAGGTAGTGTTCGGGCTGACCCTATCCACTCCAGGTGGCTGCATTCTTTGTATTTGTCCTTTTCATCTTTCCTTTTCTCAAGGGAGACAGGAATAGCTTTCGTGGTGACTCCTGGCTCAAAGGGTAGATGCATGGATTCCTGGAATGGCGGCAGGAGTTGGCAGAACAGAGACTTCTGGGATGGCAGTTGGGCGATGGCTGCAGCGATGGTGGAGCAGGGACACCTGGCTGCAGTAGGTAGAGAGTGGGGACCCAACAGAAGTCGTGGAGCAGTGTTTGGGACCCTGGCCAATGAAGAAACTCTTTTTCATACTTTCTCTTTTATTCTTCTGTATCTCAAAAGAATGCTGGATTGTGGCGAAGGAACACTTTTCACTGTATCTTCCTGGATGTATCTGGCAATAAATTCATTATGAATTTTAGCAAGGCCTTTGATAAGCTCCCCCATGGCAAAGCTGATAAAGGTGAAGTCAAATGGGACCTGCAGTGATCTCATAAGATGGACATCGAACTGGCCTGGTCATAGAAGACTGTAGTCTTGAGTGTTTTTCTGACTGGAGGTCTGTGACCAGCGGTGTTCCGCAGGGATCAGTGCTGGGACCCTTGTTTGTAATATACTTATGAATGATTTGAGGGAGAATGTAGGTGGTCTGATTTGGTAATTCTGGGCAATTCAGATTGGGGGAACTTGTGGATAGTTAGGAGTGCCACCGAATGTACCAGGATATAAATGGGCTGAAAGAATGGCAAATGGAATCTAATCTGGACAAATGCATGGTGGTGCATTTTAGAATGTCAAATATAGGAGAGAACTATGAAGTAAATGGCAAAACTCTTAGAAGTATTAACATACAGTGGGAATTCAGCATAAAGGTCCACCATTCCTGCAAGTGACAGCACTACTGAATAAGTTGGTTAAGAAGGCATATGGTATATAGTGTAAAAATTTACCAGGTCTCATTGGGAATATTGTGTGCAAGCGTATAGGCCTTTTTAGTTAGGCCACATTGGGAATATTGTGTGCCATTCTGGTTGCTACACTAACCGAAGGATGTTGAGACTTTGGAAAGGGTACAGAAAAGGCTTATTAGGATGATGCCTGGTTTGGAGGGTATTTACTAGGAGGTAAAATTGGACAAACCTGATTTGTTTTCAATTGAATGTCAATGATAGAAGTTTAAAAAATTGAGAAAAATAGTTGGTCTTTTTCCCAGGGTAGAAAATCCAATTACTGGGGGACATAGATGTAAATGGAGGCAAATTTTTGACAGGGTGGTCAGTATCTGCAATGTACTAGCCAAGGAGGTGGTAGAAGCAGATATAATAGCAACTTTTAAGTGGCATCTTAGCAGATCCATGAATATGCAGGGAATAGAGGTGTATAGATCATGTAGAGGCAGAAGGTTTTAAAGGATTCTGGGCAATCCAAGGTGGAGGACAGGAAAAATTTCTGGCTGTAACACTGCTCCTTTTTTTGTTTTGAGGTATTTTAGGTGTTGGAGGTGATTTCCTTGAATTCCAGGAGCAGCAATTACTGTTTTATATTGTTTTGGAACTTTAGAGAAAAACAAAATCAAAACAACAGCACTTGTAAAAGGGAGGGGAACAGACAAAGGAAGCACAGGAGGTCAGTGCAGGAGAGAGAGAAAGAAACCCACATTGTTAACTAACAGAGCAGTGAACCTGCGCAGTTATTGCCTTTGCTGTTTGAGTTTGTGTATCACTGGACATCAGAGTGATCTGGAAAAATTAACAAATGGTGAAATTAATCTTGGAGGAACCTGTTTGGGAGAGGTCACAACATAGAAACAGCTGTGTTAAGTGTGGCCTTTCAGTAAGTCTGCAGTAGTGAGTAGAGAGGGTTCTTTCTTGATTAATGTTTTATTGAGATGTCTCTTTATTAAACTTAAAAATATAAGCCATAACTATTGATTTAACCTGGAGCAGTGTTTGTAGAGGAATAAGACAGTGCTATTTTCTGGGTCTGTAGATTGAAAGAAGCAAAAAATGGCCTTCAGTTGCTTGATATGCTCCTCTTGTAGGATGTGGGAGTTTAGGGAGAGTTTACGGGTTACTGAGGTTTATACCTGCAATAAATGTTGGTTGTGAATCCTGTCAGATTGAATGGATCAGTTGGAGAGACAGAGGCAATAAGGAATTTACAAGAACAAGGGGATGTGATGGATGGCAGTTGTAGGAAGGGGGAAAAAATTGCAGATACAGTCACATAGATGGGTTAACTCCAGGAAGGGCAAGAGAGGTAAGCAGTTCGTACAGGAGTCTTCTATGGCTATCCCCATTTCAAAAAAGTATGCTGTTTTGGAAAATCTAGAGGGTGATGGATTCTCAGGGGAATGTAGCACGAACTGGGAAATTTAGAAACAAATTTGTAAGGAGATCTCAGTTATCTGTAAGAATAATAGCGTGGTTATGGTTTGGGATTTTAACTTTCCAAACATTAGACTGGTATTCCCATAGTGTTAAGAGTTTAGATGGAGAGGAATGTAAGTGCGTACAAGACAATTTTCTGATTCAGTATGTGGATGTACCTACTAGAGAAGGTGCAAAGCTTGACCTGTTCTTGGGAAATAAGGCAGGGCAGGTGACTGAGGTATCAGTGGGGGAGCACTTTGGGGCCAGTGACCATAATTCTATTCGTTTTAAAATAGTGATAGAAAAGGATAGACCAGATCTAAAAGTTGAAGTTCTAAATTGGAGAAAGGCCAATTTTGATTTTGCAGGTAAAGGGACGGCTGGAAAATGGGAAGCTTTCAGAAATGAGCTAACAAGGCTCCAGAGGAAGTATATTCCTGTTAAGGTGAAAGGAATGGTGGGTAGGTATAAGGAATGCTGGATGACTAAAGAAATTGAGGGTTTGGTTAAGAAAAAGAAGGAAGCATATGTCAAGTACAGACAGGATAGATTGAGTGAATCCTTAGAGTATAAAGGCAGTAAGAGTATACTTAAGGAAATCAGGAGGGCAAAAAGGGGACATAGCTTTGGCAAATAGAATTAGAGAATCCAAAGGGTATTTACAAATACACTAAGGAGACAAAACTAACTAGGGAGTGATTAGGGCACCTCAAAGATCAGCAAGGTGGCCTTTGTGTGGAGCTGCAAGAGATGGGAGAGATATTAAACAAGCATTTTGCATCAGTATTTACTGTGGAAAAGTCATGGAAGACATAGAATGTAGGGAAATAAATGGTGACATCTTGAAAAATGGCCATATTACAGAGGAGGAAGTGCTGGATGTCTTGAAACGCATAAAGATCGATAAATCCCCAGCACCTGATCAGGTGTGTCCTACATCTCTTTAGGAAGCTAGGGAAGTGATTGCTGGGCCTCTTACTGATATATTTGCATCATCGATAGTCAAAGGTGAGGGACCAGAAGACTGGAGGTTGGCTAACGTGCCACTGTTTAAGAAAGCTAGTAAGTCAAGCCAGGGAACTATAGCTCAGTGAGCCTGACGGTGGTGGACAAGATATTGGAGGGAATCCTGAGGGACAGGATGTACATGAATTTGGAAAGGCAAGGACTGATTCAGGACAGTCAACATGGCTTTGTGCGTGGGAAATCATGTCTGACAAACTTGATTGAGTTTTTTGAAGAACTAACAAAGAGGATTGAGGGCAGAGTGGTTGATGTGATCTATATGGACTTCAGTAAAGTAATTGACAAGGTTCCCCATGGGAGACTGGTTAGCAAGGTTAGATCTCATGGAATATAGGGAGAACTAGCCATGTTGATACAGAACTGGCTCAAAGGTAGAAGACAGACGGCGGTGGTGGTGGAGGGTTGTTTTTCAGACTGGAGGCCTGTGACCAGTGGAGTGCCACAAGGATTGCTGCTGGGTCCTCTACTTTTTGTCATTTACATAAATGATTTGGATGTGAGCATAAAAGAGGTACAGTTAGTAAGTTTGCAGATGACACCAAAATTGGAGGTGTAGTGGACAGCAAAGAAGGTTACCTCCGATTACAACAGGATCTTGATCAGATGGGCTGAGATGTGGCAGATGGAGTTTCTTGTTGTGGTTCTGTTCGCCAAGCTGGGAATTTGTGTTGCAGACGTTTCCTCCCCTGTCTAGGTGACATCCTCAGTGCTTGGGAGCCTCCTGTGAAGTGCTTTTGTGTTGTTTCCTCTGGCATTTATAGTCGTTTATCTCTGCCGCTTCTGGTTGTCAGTTCCAGCTGTCCGCTGCAGTGGCCGGTATATTGGGTCCAGGTCGATGTGTTTGTGTTTGTTGATATCATCTGTGGATGAGTGCCATGCCTCTAGGAAATCCCTGGCTGTTCTGTTTGGCTTGTCCTATAATAGTATTGTTGTCCCAGTCGAACTCATGTTGCTTGTCATCTGTGTGTGTGGCTGCTAAGGATAGCTGGTCGTGTCATTTCGTGACTAGTTGGCGTTCATGGATACGGATCGTTAGCTGTCTTCCTGTTTGTCCTATGTAGTGTTTTGTGCAGTCCTTGCATGGGATTTACTGTGGAAAAGTCATGGAAGATATAGAATGTAGGGTTGAATGATGGAGTTTAATTTGTGTAAGAGGTGCTGTATTTTGGAAAAGCAAATCTTAGCAGGACTTATACATTTAGTGGCAAGGTCCTAGGGAGTGTTGCTGAACAAAGAGACCTTGGAGTGCAGGTTCATAGCTCCTTGAAAGTGGAGTCGCAGGTAGATAGGATAGTGAAGGCAGCGTTACGTGTGCTTTCCTTTATTGGTCAGAGTATTACGGACAGGAAATGGGAGGTCATATTGCAGTTATGCAGAACATTGGTTCAGCCACTGGAATATTGCAGGACTAGAGGGCATAGATTTAAGGTGAGAGGGGAATGATATAAAAGGGACCTCAGGGTCAACGCTTTCACGCAGAGGGTGGTACATGAATGGAATGAATGGTGGCCGCTGTACAATTGCAACGTTTAAAAGGCATTAGGGTGGGTATATGAATAGGAAGGGTTTGGAGGGATATGGGCCGGGTGCTGGCAGGTGGGACGAGATTGGGTTGGGATATCTGGTCGGCATGGACGGGTTGGACTGAAGGGTCTGTTTCCATGCTGTACATCTCTTTGATTCTATGACTGTAGACTGTGGTGCAAGTTTGGTAAACTGGAAAGTCTGTTCCTGTGTGGTACTGTTCTTCCTGTTGTATTGACATACAAAGACTGTGCGCATTTATTTCATGGCAACAGTTGTTGACGTGAAGGCACTGGAGTATATCTGCAAGTATTGGTAGGAGTTCCGGCAACCATTGCTCTTGTGACGAATGAAGCCATCCTTGGGTCTTCGCCTGATTTGGCCTTATCTACTCTGCTGCTTAAGGGGCTTTGGAGGATATGAAGGTAGTATATGTCAAAGTGATCAGCTGGTTAATTGAACATGCTCTGCTAGTAGCCATGAAAGTGTCAATTACCTTGAGCATTGTTCAAGTGGACTTTGCAGTATCTTGCATGCAGCTGCCTATCTTTAAACTGTCCAATGTGTGCTTTTATTAAAGGATAGTGTGTTTTTTCTTGATTCACTTATTTGTTAAGCTTCACTTGGAGTTGTGACATGGTATTTTTTATGTACTGTACTAATTATTCCACTCCAATTTTATGCAACAGGAAAATGACATCTTCTTGGGCTGGGAGAAAGGAACCACAAAGAAATGGGGAAAAGGGAAAAAGAAGTGTTCAGATCTGAGTGTTGAGGAAATGAAGAAACAAGCTGCTGTTCAGTGTCTACGTTCTGCTTCTGATGAAGTAAGGAATTTGGCAAATCTGAATTGTTTGAAAATTATATGTTACCAACTGCTAATTGGGGTGTTTCCCAATGCTTGTAAATTTCTAAAAGAGCATGTGTGGAAATCAGTGGAGCACTTGAAATTTCTGAAATGAGTTTCCGAGGTGCTATACTTGATGTACTTGTTTAAACAACTGCATAGAATAATTTGTGGTTCTTTTTATTTTCTATCATTATACTAATCTGAAGGCAAATACAGATTGAAAGGAAACTTCACACAGCATCTAACAGTGTACTGTTAGAGTAATAATATCAAACTTTCCATTCTTTGAACATTTTTATTTTTATTGTCATCTGAATGGTGTTGACAATGAAGAAGCATGAAAGTAGAATTTGAAGAATGGAAAGATTTTGTGATGATTATCCCACTGTTATGATCTGTTCAATATTGGTTTTGTTTGACTGGTTGCTTACATAGCAGGGATGTAAGGAATATGTCATTGCAGTGAGTTAAGAGCTGTTGCCATTTCAGAGGAGATGATCATCTCCATAGTATTGACTTTTAAATGCAATTCACTAACAAAATATTCCCCTGAAAAAGAATGAGGGCATAGTTTTAAATTGATATGCATGTGAAGCAAAGGCCGTGTGGGGAAAAAGAACTTTCTCACAGCTAGTAGTCAGGCTACGGAATGCACTGCCTGGGGATGCAGTAGAGGCAGGTTCAGTTGAGGCAATCAAGAAGGCACTGGATGATATTTTGATTGAAATAGTGTGCAGAGATAGGTCAGAAGGACATTGATTAGACCATTGTTGAAATACTGCGTTCAATTCTGGTTTCCTTCCTATTGGAAAGATGTTGTGAAACTTGAAAGGGTTCAGAAAAGATTTACAAGGATGTTGCCAGGGTTGGAGCATTTGAGCTATTCTAGGAGGTTAAATAGGCTAGGACTTTCCCTGGAGCATTGGAGGCTGAGGGGTGAGCTTAGAGGTTTACAAAATCATGAGGGGGTGTGGATAGGATAAATAGACAAGGTCTTTTCCCTGGAATGGGGGCCTCCAGTACTAGAGGGCATAGATTTAGGGCGAGAGGGGAAAGAAATAAAAGAGACCTAAGGGGCAACTTTTTCACGGAGAGTGGTATGTGTAAGGAATGAAGTGGTGGAAGTTAGTAGAATTACAACATTTAAAAAACATCTAGATGGATATGAATAGGAAGAGTTTGGAGGGATATGGTTGGGAGCTGGCAGGTGGGACCAGCTTGGGTTGAGATGTCTGATCGGTATGGATGAGTTGGACCGAAAGGTCTGTTTCCATGCTGGACATATACCTCTATAGCTATGACTAAGATTGGCACCAAATAACAAATGATAGATCAACCGAGCCCCTTCTGTGACCTGAATTATGTTAGTCATTGAACTGTGTAGTATAGAAGAATCTCTTCAAGGTGGTACAGAATCAAGTACACTGCTAGCTACACAATAATGCCATTTTGCTTTACTAGGCCCATAGCCTTAATATTTCAAGTGTTCACCCAATAATTTTTTTTCATGTTGCAAGGTTTTCAGCTGACAAGGCAGTACTTTCCAAACCCCCACCACCCTCTGGGTGAAAAATATTTCCTCAAATCCCTGCTAAACCACCTCCCTTTCACTTTAAAGGTATGCCGCCTTGTTATGGAGCCTTTACTTTATATTCACCTTGTCTGTGCTCCTAAAACTCTTGTCAGGTCCCCACTCAATCTTTGCTCCAAAGAAAATGACCAAACTTATTCAGCCTTCATAGCTTAAATGCTCCATCCCAGGCAACATCCTGATGAATCTCCTTTGCAGCCCTTCCCCCACAAGTGTTATCACATCATCCTTCCTCTAAAGTGGTGACCAGTACTCCAGCTGTGGCCTAAACACTATTCTGTCCAGCTCAATTATGACTTCCCTGCTGCTATAATCTGTGCCTTGCCTGATAAAAGCAAGCATCCTGTATGTTATCTTCACAACCCTATGAACCTGACCAGCTCCCTTCAAGAGCTTGTGTACAAGTATCCCAAAATCTCTCTGACCCTCTGAGCTTCCTGTTGCATGTATTCACTCTTAATTGGGAAGAAAAAGAACACTTTTTTTTTCCCCAGGATTAAGACTTCATCTGATGTTTAATAGTATTTCTCTGACGTTTTGTTCTCATTTCTCAGTTTCGCCATATTTAACTCTGTATGGCTCACCTTTGTTTACAATAAATACCAATTTTAGAAATAGTCAACCAGCATTGGGGAAAGAGCACCAGGATTATTTGTGGGTCACTGACTTATTATCAGAACTGGGACTCTTGCTGTTCAACCTACAGATTACTTTCAACATTTTCTAAGTTTATTTTGAATTGTTCGCCTTCACTATATTCTTTGTAGGTTTATTTGTTGGCCACTTCCAGCAGAGAATAACACTGGAGGAATAGTGTCGGGGAGATTGTGGGCTTGCAGTCATGATTTTAAATCCATTAATTGAAGTGAACAGAAAATTTGACACACTTTTAGCAATTTTTCAGTCACCTTTCCCCATAAGCACCTGGAATTCCCGGTCTTAAATTTACCACTGTTAGTGTTTTGAAGTATTTTCCCACTTTTTTGTCCGTGAAAATATTTTATAGATTTTCTTCTGTCTCTTTCTGGTATCATGTCCAAACTTGAAAGCAATATTTCTACTTTGGCTTTTTGTTCTGTGTATGGTTGGATGAATTTATCAAACGCTCGCACAATGCATTCTACAATTTGTGTGCCTTAAGAGCTTTGTGTTGACTGGGTCATTTCAGTTGATATCTAATTAATAATGTGGATTTTCACGTTGTGCTCACAACGACCTCTTCCACATATTTGTTGGATTATCATTACACTAAGGCCGCGTATTTTAAGATAAATGATCCCAAAGTGCTTCAGTCTCTCAACCTCACCTTCACGTGCTCTTATCATCTGTCCCTTTTTCTCTCCTCTTTCCCCTCCCCACACACGCGCACACAGCCCAGCTTTTTCTCCTTCCCCCTTCCACCCTCCCCACCTTGCCTGGAGACCCCACTACAATACTTTGCCTTATGCTTCTGTCTTTCAGTTTTTCTTATACTCCCACAACTGCCAATTGTGTTCTCCTACACATTCTCTCTCATTTTCCAGCTGTCTCTTAATCTTCCCTTCATTTACTATTAATCCTTAGCAGAAACTAAAACTAAACATCTATCAGTTCCACAATTCCTGATTAGTATGCAATGTGTTTGTAAATCACTATACTAATGATGCCCACTACATCAACTTTGTTAGCCAAGCCATGGGAAATGTGCAAATTTTTATTAAAATAATTGACACATTTTATTTGATTTTATCCTCCGCATACATCAGCTGAGGATGTCAGTGTACAGGTTTCACTGAAGTGTCAGCTTTAGATAAAGATTTAATTTCTAGTGTGTTTTTTCTTTTAACATCTCACTTGAAATAAAATGCCTTTTTCTTCACAGATGTCCTTACCAATAGTTTAATGATTCTTGTTTCAAAGACATTATTCATATTGAATAGCTTATTTTTCTCCTCTAAATAGAAATGTAAGTGATGAAAGTGGGGATTTTGATTTAGAAATCATGTTTCACATTGCAAAGCACTTTGCAGCCAATTAGTACTTTTGGTACATAATTGTTGTACTATAGGAAACGCAACACCCAAGGTGTGTGGCAATAAGGGAAGTTATCAGATACTCTATTGATGGGGAATATGCAAATGTTGGGCAGGGTGCGATTTCAAGCTCCTCTGTTCCGTGAATGGTCCAGTGTGATGAGGATATGAAAAAGAGCTGGTGAGCACAGGTGACTGACAAAGGCAACTAATTAGTTAAACCAATCATAACGAGATGCATCAAAGTCTCAATTACATGACTACTGAAGGAAACAGGACAAATTTTACGTTTAATTTAAAAGTAAAGGCTTTCTAACTTTCTCATGGCGTGATCTTTGCACAGCATGAAGTATTCAAAACTTGCTGCACAGCAGTCAGCTACCTTGCACCAGAAACAGCTCGATTTGGTCTGTCAAGAAATGATGGAACATGAGGAACTTCAAACTGGGATTTGACTGATATAGCCTCACACAGGAAATAACTCATGGTTACTAACGTTGCTCATTTCCTTTAAAATTTGAAAGGCTGCATCTTTGTTCATCTTACTTCAGGAAGATGGAGACTAAGACTCCATTGGGTAACCCCTGCAAGTATCTAGTATTGTATATAGTTTGTTGCCAATTGAAGATCACTGCCTAAATTAATATGCTATTTCAAATCGAAGAGTTCTGAATGCTTTTAGCACTGGTGCTATTTAACTAGCCTAAGTTCAACAACTGCTTTTTGTTCATTGGACACAAATAGCTTTTTTTTAAAAAGTGTAAGGGTGCAAGACAGAAGTAGGAAATGCAAATTTTCATTCAGATTTACATTAAGATTCTGGAAATTATCATTAAGGGTGCTATGGTTTGTGATGAGAATAATTTGAAATCCAGCAATGTTAAATGAGTGAGCAAAATACTGCGTGTGCTGATATACTGGAAATAACATCTGCAGAAAGAAATGTTGCAGATCACTAATCTTTAATTTTGTTCTGATGTACTCCTAACATGTTCTGAGATGGAACTGTGCCTTTAGTAGGGATTGTTTAGTGCTGTTCTTTAGCAGTTTGGTGTTATCAACCTGGAGATAGAATGTCTATTTCAGAAGCAGTGGGTAAACCGCTTTGAGCTCTGAGATGTTTTATTTTAAATTGGACAAAAGAATCATGAGTGGGTAGAGTTAGGATCTTAGACTAGGGGTTTCAGTTTTGCTTCCAGTTGAAGTTGAGATTTGAAGCTGCTGTATACAGCCCTCTGCTGCTTAAGTTCGAATTTTCTCCCTGCTGCTAGATTTTTTTTATTTTTATTATTCCTTTCTCTTTGGACTGGAGATAGCAAAACAGATTTTTCTCGCATGCTGAATTTGTTTTTGCCAATGGTGTGTTAATGGGATCCTGCTATCTTGGAGCAGTGAATGTTTAGTTAAATTTTATTCTGAAGTATTTCAATTGAGTTAAAGTTGTACCAATTATTTTTGTATTTTAGCTGTGTAAGAATAAAGTGCATTTTGCTTAAAGCACTGTAATTTGATCGATTTGAATTTCATCTGGAATGCCATACCTTTATGCTTGCTTTTTATCTTAAAAGGTAAGGTCTTGGCTATTTCCTAGCTAAATTTTGAGGGGGGGTTTGGTCTAGTGGTCCATAACAACATCTGTTTTTAGTTAAGCTGTATTGCCACATGGAGATCAAACATGTTGCTCTCTAAATCTTAAAATCTTCAAGCAATGTCTTAGACTTGTAATTTTAATTTCAGTTCTAACTTATTGTAAATTTGCTGTTGTCCTTTTGAATGAGGAGCGCAATACTGAATGTTTTTGACCAATGCTTCATTGTTACCTCAGCTGGTGCATCAGTCATTCTACCTTATATGGCCAATGTAATTTATAGGCCCAACTAAACTGTAACATTTTATGCAAAAAGTGTTAAACTTTGCCAGGTACTTTTAGTGTGGAGCAGGGTGTGTTGCAAGATTTACTGTATCTGTCACTTCTGATGCGGGCTCCTCTGTTTGGGGAGACAGGATGCCTACTTGCAGAATGCTTCCGAGAACATCTCCTCCGAGACATCCGCACCAAACAACCCCACTGGCCTGTGGCCGAACACTGCAACTCCCCTCCTACTTCAAGGGCATGCAAGTGCTGGGCCCCCTGCCTCGCCAAATCCTGACTCCTGGAGGAAGAACACCTTATTTTCTGCCTTGGGACGCTCCAACCACATGGGATACATGTGGATTTTACCAGTTTCCTTATTTCCCCTCACCCCTCTTTTCCCCCCCCCTCACCTCCTTCCAGATCCAACCTTCCAATTCAGCACAGCCCTTATGACCTATCCTACCCCTTCATCTTGCTTCTCATCTATCTGCTCCACCCTCCTCTCCGACCTATCACTATTACCCCCACCTCCATCTACTTATTGCACACTCAGCTACGTCCCCCCAGCTCCACCCCCTGGGCTCACAAGCCTCATTCCTGATGAAGGGCTGTTGCCTGAAATGTTGATTCTCCTTCTCCTTGGATACTTCCTGACCTGCTGTGCTTTTCCAGCACCACACTATCGACACTGATCTCCAGCACCTGCAGTTCTTACTTTCTCCATGTTGCAAGATTATATACTTTGTTCCATTATTATGCATAGTTTAATTTTGGTCCTCCAAAGTTGAAAGATGGAATAGTGGGATATGTATCGTAGCTTTGCCAAAAAGAAAATTGGCATTTACCTCCAGAGGTAAATAGATTGCAAGATTTTGTCTGGGTTTGATGTATATTTTCAGCTGACTAAATTACTGTGAATTTTAAATGATTCAGATTTTAGAGACAGTTCTCAAGTCATGCCTTTTGTTGATCACTTTTGACTTAAATGCAAAAGTGCTCCCAAGTTGTACCGGAGAACTACTGAGATAGTAATTCACTTGGTTCTGCTTATATCTGTGTGAAGTGGTTTTCCTCCTGTATTTATATTCCTTAAAAGTTGAGAAGCAACTTGAACAAGGAGACTGATTTGTATTTGAAATCATCTCAGATCAATCTGTACAACAAAATGGCTCGTCTATCTTAGAGCTAAAGGCAAGTTATTGATTCTTTTGTGGTCTAGTTTATACACTGGTGTATAATTTTCCATTAAGATTTTTAAAATGTACTACTTAGTGCAAAGTTTTGGTTTTCCAATTGTTTGAATATTCTTTCCTGTCACAATTTCTATAGCTTTTCATTAAATGAATGATCTTTGAATTCCACTGACAAATTAAAAGTCAAAATGCAACAAATTAATAAAATGAAATACAAAAGATTTGCAATAATAAATATTCAATTTATCATGTCTACAAAGTTACTGGTGTATTGCCATGGGATATCAGTATTATTTTGGTGTTTTCTATGGTTATTCAGACAAGTTGCCATCAAAATATTGTGCCTGAGTATGTCTAGATTCAAGACCAGTATCAATTAGTGACAAATACTACTCTAAGTTCCTTCATGTAGATGAGCAGCTGATCTCCACAACAGCTGTTTAATCCTCTTCTGGCATTCCTCTTGCTAGAGAAACTAGCCTGTTAGGCACATGTTCTGGCCAAGGGCAACACCAGCCCAAAAGTGGAAGTCAAAATGTGTCAACACGTGATCATATGATTCACAAAATGTACCTTCTTTTAGCCAGGAATAATTATCAACAATCTCATTCAAATAACTAATAAACTGAAACCTGTGGTGTCTTGCTCCCACAATATGGCCAATATGTATTGCAAACAGTTGTCTGTTTCAGTTATCCATGTACCCAAGTTGGTCAGTTGGTTTAACTTCAGTTCATCTACATACACACTAGATTTACCTTCCTTTGCAAATATTTTAATTAATACATTAATTGTTGGTCTAACTATATTCAATATCTTCAGTATTTAATGTATTTTCAGTTAGTGCTTTACTTTCAAATTAGACTTGTTTCGGCTTTGTTCTGTAGTTCAGTCGAGTAGATTGTTACTGGCCATATTGTGTATACAGAACAGTTTCAGCTTATTTCAAGATGCAGCTTAAAAACTTTCTTTAGCTGGCTGAATATTATCATTGAACGTAGCTCAAAACGGGCGATCATTTTCTAAAACAGCAGCTGTAATAACATATGATTGACATTAATTACAAAAAAAAGTCAGAATTTAGAAGGTCAATTTCAATGGGTTAAGAGCAGATCTCAACAGAATAAATTGGAGTCAAAGATTGGCAGGCAAAACTACGAATGAATAATAGGCTGCCTTTTAAAGCGGAGGTAGTTTTTAGTATGGTTGAGTTTTATTCCCAAGAGGCAGAAAGGCATTAAAACCAAATTGAGTTGTTCCCTGGATGATACAAGACAGCTTAAGCATCTTTTTTCTAATTCATTTTATGAAGAATGTCAGGTTTATGGTATACTTGAAGACAGCTGAGTATAGAAAAGCAAGGTACAAAGAGATTACTTTGATTATGAGAAATAGGAGAGACAATATAAAATAAATTGTACAATTCAAAAATCAAATAGCAACCAGTGTGTTGTGATCTGAGCAAATACTAAGAGACAAGTCATTTGCCAAAAAGGATCCATCACACTAGGTTCCAATGTTTAGTTAACATGGTCAATTGAAGTGGCACAGTGGCTCAGTGGTTAGCATTGCTGCCTCTGTGCCAGGGACCCAAGTTCAATTACAGCCTAAGGCAACTATCTGTGTGGGTTTCCTCCAGGTGCTCTGGTTTCTCCCACAGTCCAAAGATGTGCAGGTTAAAGGAATTGGCTATGCTAAGTTGCCCATAGTATTCAACTATGTGTAGGCTAGGTGCATTAGTCGGGTTAAATGTAGAGTAATAGGGTAGGGGAATGGGTCTGGGTGGGTTACTCTTTGGAGGGTCGGTGTGGACTTGTTGGGCCAAATGGCCTCCTTCCACACAGTAAGCATTCTATGATTCTTCTATGAATTGATGAGGTATTCACGCAAGGCTGTAAATTTGTTTTTGAACAATAGAAGGCTGTTCTACAAAGAAACCTTATTTTTATCTAAATAAAGAATATGCTTCAGAAAAATGTTAGCACCCAGTAAATCAGTTTTCAATTTATTTTTTAACATCAATTTACATAAAATCTGGAGAAATTACCCCTCTGATTCCAATCTTTGGTCTATTTAACTGAGTCATCCCATTGTGTTGCATACATTGAAACGGAGAGCCTAAACTTTCACTTTCAGCCTCTAATGTCATGCCGATTTTTTTTTTTAATCCAACTCATGTTTCGAAGATGTATAAACTAAAGTTTTGCTGAGGTGTCTTATTCATTGAACTGCTCTGAAAATCTTTAAAGAGAGCAGCTATACTTCTGACTCCAGTCATGTCTCGTCCAAGCTGTCCTCAGAACGTCAGGATTTTCGAAAATGACATCAAAAGTAATCAACATGTTTATGTTGCTATTTTGAAATCCTGACTCTCAAAACCCTATTGATTTCTCTTAATAGAGGAGGAATGCTACTTTTACACAGTAAACATACACATATGAACAAACAAATTAGGAGCAGCAATGGGCCTCTCAGCCCCTTGACCCTGCTCTGCCATTTCCTAAGATTGTGGTCGGTCTGACTTTTAATGTGAAATTTGAATCCACTTGTTTCTGCTTTAAAGTATTCAAGGATTGTATGTATTTCTATTGCCACCTTCAGGAAAAGAATTCCAAAGACTCATGACTGTCAAGAAAAACTTTGAATATGTTTTCAATGGGTGACATGAGTTTCTAAATTCTCCCATAAGAGGAAACACCTCTCTGCATCTCCACCTTGTCAAGAACCCTTGGGATCTTTTGTTTTAATCAGCATGTCTTTCACTCTTTTAAACTTTTGTGGATACAAGCCTAGCCTGTTCTACCTTTCCTGTTCAGTCAACCCTCTTTTTCAGTGTTAGCCTGCTAAACCTTCTGTGAACTGTCCCCATTTCATTTTACCCTTTTAAATATATAGAGTGACCAATCCGTCTTGGTATGTGGTCTTGTCCTGTTTAATTGAAACATGACTGCTTATTTTTGTATTAAATTCCTTCTGTCATAAATGATAACGTTTAGGTTTTCTAATTACATGCTGTACCTCCTCACTAATAATTTATGGTTCACTCATGAATGCACTCCAATCCTTTCACATCTGAGCTGTGAAACGATGTTGATCTAGAATGCACTTCCGGAGTGTGGTGGAGGCACATTTTGTGCTTTTCAGTTGTTATAAAGTCATGTTCATACAGCATTGAACAGACCCTCCAGTCCAACTCATTTGCACTGACCAGATTTTCAAATCTAACCTAGTCCCATATGCCTCCAAACGCACCCTATTCATATATACCTGTCCAGATGCCTTTTAAATATGAAGGAGGCTCAATTATCCAAAGCCACGCACTGGTACTATTTCGTTCAGATAATCGAATGTCGGAAAACTTAGTTCAGCCGAGCATCAGGACCTTGCGATCTTGCTGGATAATCAATGTTCCTCTGTATTGTGATTGCACCCGCTGCCTCCACTTCCTCTGATAGTTCATTCTATATGCAAATTACCCCCTCAAAATTTCCTCGAATGTTAAACCTGTGCCTGTTAAACTTTTGGACAACTCCACCCTAAGAAAGATATCTTGGCTATTCACCTTATGCATGCCCCAGTTGATTTAAAAAAAACATTTATTCAGGTCACCCTTCAGCATTCTGTGCTCCAAACACAGCCTTCCACCTTGTTAATCTGTGACTCCACTTTCAAGGATGCATCTGCATGCAGCTGCACCCCTAGGTCTTTGTTTGGCAGCACTTCCCAGGGCCCTATCATTAAATGCATTAGTCATGTTCTGGTTTTCCTTAACCAAGATGTAATGCATCCCATTTATCTAAATTAAACTCCATTTGCCACTCCTTGGCCCATCTGCTCAAGATCCTGAGGTAACATTCTTCACTGTCCACTGCACCTTCAATTTTGGTGTTATCTGCAAACTTATTACCAAACATCCTGCAATGACTTCCAAAGCATTTGTATAAATGACAAAAAGCAGTGGACCCAACACTGACTCTAGTGACAAACTGCTGGTCCCAGACCTCTGGTCAGAAAAACCATCCTCTTCCACTCTCTCTCCTACCTTCAAGCCAATTTTGTATCCAGTTGGCTAGCTCTCCCTGGATTCCATGTGAGCTAACCTTGCTAACCAGTCTACCATCAGCACCCTTCTGGAATGTGTTGCTGAAGTCCATATAGATACGTCTACTGCTCTGCTTTCATCATCATCTTTGTCACCTCTTCAAAAAATAACTCCGTTAAGTTCGTGGGACACTATTTTCCAACACTTCAAACCATGTTGATTATCCCTAATCAGTCCTGTCCTTTTCCAACTGTAAGTACGTCCTCTCCCTCAGAATCCCTTTCAACAACGTCATGGTAGAGGTTTTACCTTTCCAAACATAGACTGGAACTGCCATAGTATTAAGGGCTTGAGTGGATAAGAACTTTTGTACAAGAACATTTTTTTTGTTTGTGTGGGTGTACTAGTAGAGAAGATGCAAAACTTGACCTACTCTTGTAACATAAGGCAGGGCAGGTGACTGAGTTGTCAATATGGAGCACTTTGGGACCATTAGTCATTATTCTATTAGTTTGAGAATAGTGATGCAAAAAGATACCCAGGATTTAGAACTTCTAAATTGGAGAAAGGCCAATTTTGTATTGGGCAAGAACTTTCAAAAGTAGATTGGGGTGGATGTTTGCAGGTAAAAGGATAGCTGGAAAGTGAGATGCCTTGAAAAATGAGATTTGTCTCCAGAGGCAGAATGCTCCTTTCAAGGTGAAGGGCAAGGCTGGTAGGTGTAGGGCATGCTGCATGACAAGAGAATTGAGGTTTTGGTCAAGATCAAGAAGGAAGATAATGTCAGGTACAGACAACAGGGATTGTTTTAAGGTCAAAAAGGTAACTAGGGTGCGAATAGAACCCGCTAAAGATCAAGGCCACTTACATATGGAACGGCAGGAGATGGAGTGACTAAATGAGTATTTTATATCAGTGTTGTTGTAGAGAAGGATATGAAAAGTAGAATACATGGGGAAATAAATAGTGATATCTTGAAAAATGTCCATATTACAGATGTGGTAGTGCTAGATGGTTTAAAATGCATAAAGGCAGAAAAATCCCTGGGAACTGATCAGTTGTACCCTAGAACTCTAGCAAGCTAACAAAGTGATTGCTGGGCCCCTTGCTGAGATGTTTGTATCATTGATAGCTACGGGTGAGGTGCCAGAAGACTGGAGGTTGGCAAATGTGGTGCCACTATTTAATGAAAGTGGTAAGGAAAAGCCAAAGAACGACAGACCAGTGAGCCTGACATCAGGCAGGCGGTTGGAGGAAATCCTGAAGGGCAGAATTTACGTGTATTTGGAAAGGCAAGGATTGATTAGGGATAATCAGCATAGCTTTGTGCATGGGGAATTGTCTGTAATTAGTTTTTTGAAATAGTGAAGAGGATTGGTGAGGCCAGGCTGGTGAACATGATCTATATGGACTTCAGTAAGGCATTCGACAAGGTTACTCATGGTGGACTGGTTAGTAAGGTTAGATCACATGGAAAACAGAACTGTCTTGAAGGTAGAAGACAGAGAGGGTAGTAGTGGAGGGTTGCTTTGTCAGACTGGAAGCCTGTGACCAGTGGTGTGCCACAAAGATCAGTGCTGAGTCCACTGTCTTTTTTTATGTAAATGATTTGGGTGTGAACATAGGAGGTATAGCTAGTAACTTTGCAGATGACACGGGTGTAGTGGAAGAAGGTTACCTCAAAGTACAATGGGATCTTGATCAGATGGGCCAATAGGCTGAGGAGTAGCAGATGGAGTTTAACTTGGATAAATGTGAGGTGCTGCATTTTGGAAAGACAAACCAGGGCAGGACTTAGACACTTAATGGTAAAGCCCTGAGCAGTGTCGCTGAGCAGAAGGACCTTGGAGTGCGGGTTCATAGTTCCTTGAAAGTGGAGTTGTACATAAGGTAGTGAATGCGATGTTTGGTATGCTCGCTATTATTGCTCCAAGCATTGAGGTTAGGACGTCATATAGTGGCTTAACTAATATTCTGTATAAGAATATTGTGTGCAATTCTGGTCTCCCTCCTGTCGGAAGGATGTTGTGAAACTTGAAAGGCTGCAGAAAAGATTTACACCGTTTCCAGGATTGGAGGATTTGAGCTATAGGGAGAGGCTGAATTGTCTGGGGCTGTTTTCCCTGGAGTGCCAGAGGCTGAGGGATGACCTAATAGAGGTTTCCAAAATCATGCAGGACATGGCTATGGGAAATAGACAAGCTCTGATCTGGTCCTGGAGATTTATCTTTGTGTTTAAGGCCAACAGCACCACCTCTTCTGTAATAAACACTTTTTTTCCAGGCAACACTTTATTTTCCCAAGTTCCCTGACTTCCATGTCCTTCTCCAAAGTAAATATTGACATGAAATATTTGCTTAATATCTCACCCATCTCCTGTGGTTCCACACATAGGCAGCCACACTGATATTTAAAGGGCCCTATTCTTTCCCTGGTTTTCCTTTGCACTTAATGTATTTTTAAAAATCACTTAGCTTTGGCAAGTTAGGGTTAAAGAGAATGCAATCTCATATCCCCCTTTTTCCCTCCTGATTTTTCTGTTAAATATACTCACTACCCTTGTAGTCGTCTTGGGAATCACTTGAATCCAGCTACCTGTATCTGATGTATGCCTCCTTTTCCTTGGCCAGTGCCTCAATTTCTCTAATCATTCAGCATTCAGTACATCGACCAGCCTTGTCCTTCACACTAACGGGGACATACTGTCTTTGAACTCTCTCATTTTTGAAGGCCTTGCTTCCCAACCATCCCTTCACCTGTAAATAGCCTTCCTCAGTCAACATTTGAAAGTTCCTGCCTAATACCATCAAAATTGGCCTGCCTTCAGTTTGGAACTTTGACTTTTGGATGTGGTTTATCCTTTTCCATAATTATTTTAAAAATAATGGGATTATGATCACTTGCTCCACAATGCTCCCTTACTGACACCTTAGTCACTTGCTCTGCCTTATTTCTCAAGAGATCATGTATTGCTCCTTCTCTAGTAGGTACATCCACATATTGAAAAGGAGTGTTTTCTTGTATGCACTTTATAAATTCATTCCCATCCAAGTCCTGAATTCTATGATGGATTCCCAAACAGACTGGGACGAAAATCCCCAAGTGTTATAACTCTTCTTATTGTACATTTGAGATGTCCTTACATATTTCTTTCTCTATTTTCTGCTATAATACAATCCCAACAAGGTGATCATCTTTTTCTTATTTTAAAATTCTACTTGTGTAACTTCTGTGGGAGCTCGCCCAAGAATATCCTTAAGTATAACCTTCTTAAGTATAACTGTAATGTTCTCCCTCCTCAAAAACACCACTCCCCACTTGCTATAGTATTTATACCTGGAACACTTAAGCTCCCAGTCGTGTCCGTGCCTCAACCATATTTCTGTATTAGCTCTGGTATCCCAGTCTCCTGTTTCCAACCATACTATAAGTTCATCTGCCTTAGCTGTCAGTCCTCTTGCATCAAAGTAAATGCAATTTAATTTGTCAGTCTTGCCTCATTCTCTGTTGAGGTTTTGTCTCCCTTGACTATTACTCTTGCTCCCCTTATCCACTGTAGCAGCATCAGCCTTTTCTCTTTTCTCACTATCGCTTAGGTCGTTGTGCATGTTGGTACCAATGGCATAGATAGGAGAAAAGATCAGGTTCTGCGTAGACCGTATAGAAAATTAGGCCAGAGGTTACAAATTAGGTCCTCTTGGGGAGTAACATCTGCATTATTATCTGAAGAGATAGAAGTTTCGAGGCTAAAGGTGAAAAGGCTGTGAAGTGGATCTACCTAAGTACCTCTAACAGGTCGCATGGATATGACTGGATGAATGTCGTCTTGTGGAAAGAGCATTCTATATTTTGGTGTCTTTCCTGTTGGTAAATTTTGAGGCATCTCTTTGAAATATAAGTACATAACACATCTGGAATCTTTACTCTTTGCTTGAAATTACCTGTAGGAGATGCTGGGGCATCCTTTTATCTCAGTTATCTCAATAGGTAGAACTTTGTCATTGCAACAGTAACATGGAGAGTATCTGAATACAATTTTCTGTTTTACTGAATAATTCCGACTGAGAATCCAGGTGCAAATCACGATTCCTTGTGTGGAAGCTTATGAATGATTTATTTGCTCCATGGCACTGTCATTGGCTGTCTTATCTCTGTAGCGTTTTGGTCCCAAAAATATTAAATGCGTTGAATGTTATGGGGAGCAAATGGAGATATGGCAGTGAGATAGACAATCAGCCATGATCCTATTGAATGGCAAAACAGGCTCAAAGCCTGAATGACCTATTCCTGCTCCTGCTTTCTATGTTTCTATGAAGGGGAGAGTAGTGGGATAACTTTGGAGAAGATGGAACACGTATAATTGCCAAGATATGGTCTAGGATCAAAATATATAAAATCAATATGGGCGAAGGCAAGAAATAATTAAGAGCAAGATGATATTAGTGGGAGTACCGGGCAACCTCGATTATCCGAATAACACGAATGGGGAGTACTTTGTTCAGATAATTGAATGTTCGGATAACACAGTTTATCCAAGCATCGGGACCTTGAGGTCTTGTTTGGATAATCCGAAATTTGCCGAATCGATGTTCAGATAACCAGCGTTGTTCTGTAGTCTGTACAGACCCCTGCCAGCTATTCTGAATGGCAGAATAAATCAGGAGATAATGAGGGCATGTACAAAGGGACTTTGGACTCATGGGGGAATGTTTGACATTATTTATCTCGCTAGTTTGATTTCTGAATGTACATGAAGGTTAAGTAAAATATCTCTCATGAAACAGTGACCGTAACATGGTAAATTTTAGTTTTCTCATTCTCAAACAGAATGCTGTGTTGAGAACAGCTGTGCTCGATTTAAATAAAAGTAATTGCTTAGGGATGAGGGGTAGAGAAATTAGAATGGAAAGGGAATTCCTGAAGAAGGGCTTATGCCCGAAACGTCGATTCTCCAGTTCCTTGGATGCTGCCTGACTTGCTGCGCTTTTCCAGCAACACATTTTCAGCGGCTGAGATATCAGTAAAGGAATTGAGAATTATGGGGAAAAGGCAAAAAGAATGGACTTGAGAATTAGCCATGGTTTTGAATGGCCGAGCACACTTGATTGGCAAAATGGTTTACATCTGCTCCAAAGCTTTAAGATCTTAGAAACTATGTAAGGTGATGTAGGGCAAATTTTTGAAGCTTGTTTTTAAATCGTACGTTGAAAGAGGAAAGCAAATGTTTTTGTGAAGGAACTCTGGAACTCAGTTTTGGAAGCTGAAGGTGGGACCCACAATGATGGAATAATGAATCCAGAATATTCACATCCAGAATCGAAGGATGACAAATATCTCAGCAAGTTTTGGACAATGGTACCTTTTTTCCCCTCTCTTTTAGTAGTGTGTAAGCCTTTGACATTCCTGCATGACATTAAAGATTTAAAAGTGCCAGCTTGTACAGGAGCATAAATGTTGCTTAGAGGAAATGATTATGAACCAGGATGAAATTTAGAGCTAGGGAGAGACAATGCTATGGACGGATCTGAGGACAATGAGAAGAGTTTTAAAATAGAGGCATTGCTTAAATGGGAGCCAGTATTGGTCAGCCAGCCTAGGGGTGAGGAATTATCAGGAATTTAAAAATTCATTGTTGGAATGTGAACAGCACATGTAAGGACAATATTTATTGCCCATCTCTAATTGAGATCGTGATGTATTGGACCAGACCACATCCCCTCAAAATACAGCAAGACAATAGCTGAGACCCTAACTTTTTTGTTTTGTTTACAGGCAAAGATAAGGTGCTGTGTTCGATTGGTCACTATTAGATTTTAAGTAAAACACTTTTTTTAAACTGTATTGTAAGAATAAAGAAACAGAAATTGGCATAACATTTTTGAAATACTTAATATTATTTTATTATTAATCATTAACTATTCCAATATAGCTGCATCCCATAAACACACCCTAGGCAAAGGCAAATTCAGCAAAACAGTGTTATTCACACAGCTGACTTCTCACTCTCGTCCAGCAGAAGAAAATACTGAAAGAAACAGTCCGCTTCTTCTTATTTCTAAGATAAAACCTCTTGTCTAAGACTTGAGTAGCAGAAAACCCAACCTGTTAGCAACAGCAGCAGAAACCTCACTTACTGAAAATCAAAATGAAAGCCTAGCTGGGTCTTGGAGAGCATGACTTCATGCACTCCTTCTTTTATCTAATTTTTAAAAATACTCAGGAGCTGAAAGCTGTGTACTCACTGCTTCTGAAGCAGATGTTTTTGCACCTTGCACCACTGTGGCAAGAGAAAGAGGACAGAACAAATCCCTATTAAAGGCACAGTAGTGTCATTGTGTTGCTTCTTGAACAACTAGTCTTTAATATGGAAATGTGTTGCTGGAAAAGCGCAGCAGGTCAGGCAGCATCTAGTGAACAGGAGAATCGACGTTTCGGGCATTAGCCCTTCTTCAGGAATGAGGAAACCTTCTTCAGGTTTTTCCTCATTCCTGAAGAAGGGCTAATGCCCGAAACGTAGATGCTGCCTGACCTGCTGCGCTTTTTCAGCAACACATTTCCATCTCTGATCTTCAGCATCTGCAGACCTCACTTTCTCCTTAGTCTTTAATATACCCAGCACATTTTTTCTGTTGTACCTTGGCAGAGCTGAGTGACTTGTTTGGCAATTTCAGAGGGAAAGTAGTCAGCTTTGAGTCTGGAGTCAGATGTGGACCAAACTATGTAAGGATGAGAAATTTCTTTTCCGAAAGGGCATCAGTAAAGCAAATCTGATTTTTATTCCCAGACAGTTTTGTTTTATTGGGGAGATGAGCATTTTACTCCAGATTTATTAATTAACTGAATTGAACTTCCTCAAACTACCATGAATTTGATTTCATAAGTCTGTGCCTCTGGACCAATACACTAAGTTTACGATGATAGTACCAATGCATCAAACATGACAGAGTTGTGAATGATTTAGTGTTTACAGAAAGTGGAAAATGGGATCCATAGTCAATGCATGATAACTGTAAAGTTTGAAATAACGAAGGCAGAAATAAATGGAGACATAGGTAGATTTTGTAGAGTTGGACGAAGGTGACCTAAACATAGAGCAGGTAGGTGGTCAGAAGCTTATCCTGAGGTTAAGTATAAAGTTGTGAACAGTCTAAATCAGGTATGGCATATCTGACACAAGGCAATAGTATTAGTTTTCCTAATATTTAATTGGAGGAACCAGAGACTTAGCCAAATACCAGGGTGAGCTGGGGTCTGAGTGAACTGAACTGAGGGACAATTTATATTTTAAGTGACCAAGTGTCCAGGAGACAGTCTAAGGGGAGGAACAAAGAACCATTTTTTAAACAGTCAAGGCTTTTGAAAGGTGAGTGTTGGTGGCTGATCACGAGAAATGGATTGGATGGCTGTTAGTAGAAACTTGCCAAGTTGCTCCAGAACTAGGAAAAGCATAAATCAAACCAGGAGAATAGTCAGGTCAATGATTTCTTTGAAAACATTTTTTAATCAGTGGTGTGGCACCATTTTTTTCAGGAAAAGAGCAGGACTAGGGACTCCATCTCAGCCGGAGCCGTAGCTAGAAGAGAAACTGATCTTGCCATGGTTTCTCAGGCAAGTTTTCCATTGACCAGGAAAACTGCAGCAAGAGTAATTTCTTCAGAAAAGTTATGTGGGGATACAAAGTTGAAGCTGAAATGTGACAAGAAAAGGCCAGAAACTGAAAAGTTCTTTATTGAGCATTTGAAAAGCGAGTGATTCAGAAGCGAGGAATTTTGTTAAATTTCACTTGTAGAAGATGAAATTTTCTGGAGGGATTCTGCAAACCATACATTGTAATTTTGTAAAAGCTGTTGTACTAGGGTTTCACAGAAGTTCACATGGTTCATTCTTTGAAGTTAAAAGAGAGAGACGAGAACATCTAGGCATAAAAGAGGCTATTAGCTAAGCAGTCTCCAAAGCACTTTGGACCAAAAAGAAGTTCTGAGTAGCTAACGTCAGTGAGGGAAAAGCTCCCAAAGCGCACACTTTTGAAAAGAGTTCAAGCAATCCATGTTAAGAAATCGAGAGCTATATTAGCAGTTTAAAGATCCCGGGAAGAGACATCAGCTAATGAAGATGACATCGGTTGAATGCAGAGTTTCACTGGAAAGATACCATGTACTGTATAGCTGTGCCCACTGAACAAGGTACTTTAGCGATGAGTTACCCTGTTTTCCCTTTAAAGTTTAACTCTCTGTCCGATTATTGTTGAGTGCAAAATAATTGATCTTTATTTCTGATATTTGTAACAAGATCATTTGAAATAGTTCTTGTATGCTGTAAAATAGTTTGTGCTATTCCCAGGTAATAAACTAATGTTAGAAAATATTTTGGCAGCCTGTTCTGAATGTGCTCAGTTATTGACCACCATGTTAAACTAGCAAAAATAAAACATTTGATATATCGGGCCATTTGATCTATCAAGCCAGACTTCATTCTGGGATCTGACTTGTTCAGTATTACCATCAGCTAACATTATAATACTTGGGAGAGCAAAGGATATTGCTGAGAGTCTAGGAGGTCTTCAGAAACTGACAACTTCCATCAATACAGTCAAATCCTGATCTAGGGCTTCCCATTATCAGAATATTGACATGCAGCTTTCCTATTCCAAATACAAATCTAGAGTGCCTGACACATTGTGGTGCAGTTAGTATGTTAATGTGGATAGGAAGTGAATGGCATAGATAGTACTTGTTTATAATTAATGGTATCTCTTGGTGTTGCTCACTAAGTTGAGGGGGTACTCAATTTTATAATAATGAAGACATCTGGGAATAATCAAATGTAATTTTTATTTGATGTGATTTTTGGTTCTTTGGGGACCAATTGCACAGTTGAATGTATTAAAATGTTAAGCACTAATGTGTGTTCTTTATTTCATGGAGACATTCCTTTGCCTTTGTCTTTAACTTGTCTCATATCATTTTATAAGTTGGGAGTATAAAGTGGAGTGGTTCTCAGGTGTAGTGATTGGAGTACTGATATGGAGCAGGATTTCATTCTTTATTCAGTTTCTGGTTTTGATCCGATCAGGCTTGAGGTTTGCTGATTTAAATATTCACAGCCTGTGCAAAAGCTCCCTGCAATCCAAGAGTATTCTGAGGGTATTTAACTGGAGTATTTGACAATAGGTGGATGTTCAAAGAAGGGGATTAGATAATGTCTAATTGAGAGATTGAGAACTAGTGTAGCTGGATATAAAACTTAATGTTTAAAGAAGCAGCTTATAAAGTAAACAAGCAGCAAACTTCAAGGAATTGAATCCGTAAGATCACATTGACGAGATATGGTGCTGAAAATCTGGTCTCGTTTGAGGCCAGTGACCTGCCAGTAATGTATGCATGTTGTGAAAGGAGCTGTGGCAGCAAATACAGCAAAGTAATAGATTATGACACTGCAAATTGTTTAATCAAATGTGGCAACAAATCAACACTGTTTATGTGTAGGTTTAGAAATGTTTTAACATCTGAGTAAGCAGTACAGCTTCACCTACTGCTAACGAAGTGGAATAACTAGTCCTTTGAGGCTTGGCATTCTGTGCTGTGATCTATTTTTGATACAGCTGGCTGCACTGGATTGCTGTGACTCAGTATGCAGCTTGTCAGCTGATAGCGATACTGTGATGTAAGAGGAAATGCAGAGCATAGAGCACGCAAACTTTTACCTGCTAAAGCAGGATGGTAAAGTGTTGGTATTTTCTTTCTCATTCTCTATCTTTGTCATTTGTTGTAGTCTTTCAGCTTCATTATTTTGTAATGAATGGAATGGGCACATAATGTAATCACTTGAAATTATGTGGACAAAGTTCTGTGTGGCTTGAAGTCAAAGGCCTTCAAAGGAAGCGTGATACAGATATTTAGTTAGGTTGTACACAACAGTAGATGTTCAGTTAGTTCAGCTGATAAAAATAGAAACAAGGGCAATATTTCTCTCGTAATTTTGACATGCTTGTGTTGAATGGGCACAAGAGAAATTCTGTGGAAGGGCGTGCTCACAAAGGGCACTGAAATTAAATGTTTGGCCTGCAAGTTAAAATGTAACGTATTATAATGCAAATTCCTTTCTCTTTTTGTAACTGAGTTACTCAGTTAAACTTATTTTTTACAATATTTTCCTTTTATTTCTGATTTCTGGATTATTGAAAACTTTAAGTATCAGAACAGCTTGTCTTGTAAATGGCATTTTGTGTGCAATCATCTCTTGTGTATGATATCCAGTGAGATTGAAGCTGCTTAGTTCTGTTAATTAATCTTTTAAGGCATGAGTTGAAATATATGCTTAATATCTTTAGTGAGAGGGCTCACCAAAATAGTGTTGATGCATTTTGCAATGCAGTGTCAGCTTGGAAGTTCAGTCAAGTAATTAAGACCTTGTAAAAACTATAAGTAATTTGTTTGCTTTAATTCACTAAGCATATAAAATGTGAGGGCAAATGTGAATGTACATCAGTTAAAGTAGTCAGGTATGGCTAGTGTCCTTATGTTCACTTTTTAACCAAGGCTCTTCAGTGGCAACCATGTTCTAAACTAAGATTGTAGCTTTTAAGGCTTGTGTCCAAACAGTTTTCTTCTGTGGTTCTGAACTTGTTAGCATACAGTTGCTTCTGAAAATATGTGGAATCCACTGGCAAGTGAGGGGTGAATTTCTTTGATTATAGGACAAGGCACTGCAGGATAAAGAGAACACTGGTATGTACTGATCAGCCATTTTGTACTCAAGCCAGAGGTTATCTTTCAGGATGATCCTGGAGTAAATGATTGCTCTGGCAGAAGAGTGCATGGCCCAACAATACTTAATGCTGTTAAGTAGATGTAATCAATGGTTAAACCAATTACATACCAGTGGTGATTAGATCTATCTCTCTCAGCATCCCTCTGCCAAACCCCAACCCCTGAATTGTAGCAAAGATGGTAATTCCTGTCAATTTCCAAAAGACACTATCAGGCATCAAAGAGAGAATATGCAAATCTCTGGTTAAGTCACCACTAGAATATTGCATCTGGTTCTTGACAATAGGCTTTAGGAAAAATTTGATAGAGACATACAAGATTATTACATGTATCATAGAATCATAGAGATGTACAGCATGGAAACAGATCCTTCGGTCCAACCTGTCCATGCCGACCAGATCGAGTCCCACCTGCCAGCACCCGGCCCAAATCCCTCCCAACCCTTCCTCTTCATCTCCCCATCCAAATGCCTCTTAAATGTTGCAATTGTACCAGCCTTCACCACATCCTCTGGCAGCTCATTCCATACACGTACCACCCTCTGCGTGAAAAAGTTGCCCCTTAGGTCTCTTTTGTATCTTTTCCCCTCTCACCCTAAACCTTTGTCCTGTAGTTCTGGACTCCCCGACCCCAGGGAAAAGATTTTGCCTATTTATCCTATCCATGCCCCTCATAATTTTGTAAACCTGTATAAGGTCACCCCTCAGCCTCCGATGCTCCAGGGAAAACAGCCCCAGCCTGTTCAGCCTCTCCCTGTAGCTCAGATCCTCCAACCCTGGCAACATCCTTATAAATCTTTTTTGAACCCTTTCAAGTTTCACAACATCTTTCTGACAGGAAGGAGACCAGAATTGCATGCAATATTCCAACAGTGGCCTAACCAATGTCCTGTACAGCCGCAACATGACCTCCCAACTCCTGTACTCAATACTTTAGACCAATAAAGGAAAGCATTCCAAACGCAGCCTTCGCTATCTTATCTACCTGCGACTCCACTTTCAAGGAGCTATGAACCTGCACTCCAAGGTCTCTTTGTTCAGCAACACTCCCTAGGACCTTGCCACTAAATGTATAAGTCCTGCTAAAACTTGCCTTCCCAAAATGCAGCACCTCGCATTTATCTGAATTAAACTCCATCTGCCACTTCTCAGCCCATTGGTGCATCTGGTCCAGATCCTGTTGTAATCTGAGGTAACCCTCTTCGCTGTCCACTACACCTCCAATTTTGGTGTCATCTGCAAACTTACTAACTGTACCTCTTTTATGCTCGCATCCAAATAATTTATGTAAATGACAAAATGTAGAGGGCCCAGCACCGATCCTTGTGGCACTCCACTGGTCACAGGCGTACAGTCTGAAAAACAACCCTCCACCACTGCCCTCTGTCTTCTACCTTTGAATCAGTTCTGTATCCACATGTCTAGTTTAGATTAGATTAGATTACTTACTGTGTGGAAACAGGCCCTTCGGCCCAACAAGTCCACACCGACCCGCCGAAGCGCAACCCACCCAGACCCAATCCCCTACATTTACCCCTTCACCTAACACTACGGGCAATTTAGCATGGCCAATTCACCTAACCTGCACATTTTGGACTTGTAGGAGGAAACCGGAGCACCCGGAGGAAACCCACGCAGACACGGGGAGAATGTGCAAACTCGACACGGGGAGAATGTGCAAACTCCACACAGTCAGTTGCCTGAGGCGGGAAATGAACCCGGGTCTCTGGGCGCTGTGAGGTAGCAGTGCTAACTACTGTGCAACTGTGCCGCCCTTCCACCTTCCTCCTTTCTCCTTCCACCACTGATACTCAATAGCAGCAGTGTGTACTACAAAATGCACTGCATTTAACAAAGCTCCTTAGATAGCACTTTTTAAACACATGACCACTACCATCGAGAAGGACAAGACAGCAGATATGTGGAAATACCACCACCAGCATTTATTGTCCATCCCTACTTACTGTTTTGAACAGTTGCAGCTGATGGAGTACCAAGGCTATTGGCCAAGTATCTCCCTGTATTCCATGAGGTCTAACCTTGCTAATCAGTCTCCCATGGGGAACCTTGTCGAATGTCTTACAGAAGTCCATATAGATCACATCTACTGCTCTGCCCTCATCAATCATCTTTGTTACTTCAAAAAACTCAATCAAGTTTGAGACATGATTTCCCACGCACAAAGCCATGTTGACTATCCCTAATCAGTCCTTGCCTTTCCAAATATATATACATCCTGTCCCTCCGGATTCCCTCCAACAACTTGCCCACCACCGAGGTCAGGCTCACCGGTCGCTAGTTCCCTGGCTTGTCTTTACGCCCTTAAACAGTGGCGGCACGTTTGCCAACCTCCAGTCTTCCGGCACCTCACCTGTGACTATCGATGATACAAATATCTCAGCAAGAGGCCCAGCAATCACTTCTCTAGCTTCCCACAGAGTTCTCGGGTACACCTGATCAGGTCCTGGGGATTTTTCCACTTTTAACCATTTGAAGACATCCAGCACTTCCTCCTCTGCAATCTGGACATTTTGCAAGATGTCACCATCTATTTCCCTGCAGTCTATATCTTCCATTTCCTTTTCCACAGTAAATACTGATGCAAAATATTCATTTAGTATCTCCCCCATTTTCTGTGGCTCCACACAAAGGCCGCCTTGCTGATCTTTGAGGGGCCCTATTCTCTCCCTAGTTACCCTTTTGTCCTTAATATATTTGTAAAGACCCTTAGCTTTGGCAAATAGAATTAAGGAGAATCCTATCTCATGTCCCCATTTTGCCCTCCTGATTTCCCTCTTCAGTATATTCCTACTTCCTTTATACTCTTCTAAGGATTCACTCGATCTATCCTGTCTATACCTGACATATGCTTCCTTTTTCTTAACC
>NC_057741.1:22062787-22092353 GCF_004010195.1 Chiloscyllium plagiosum | reverse complement strand
CCTTCCAATGTCATTGGTTCCAATGTGGACAATGACCCCCTGGCTGGCCCCTTTCCCCCCCCCCCCCCCCCCGACAACATTCTCTGAGACATTCTTGATCTTAGCACCAGGGAAACAACACACCATTCTGCTTTTTTCTCTGCTGGCCACAGAAACGTCTGTCTGAACCTTTGACTACAGAATCCCCGAACACAGTTGATCTTGTTGCATTAGAGCCAGTCTCAATATCAGAAACTTGGCTATTCGTGCTACGTTCCCCTGAGAATCCATCACCCCCTACATTTTCCAAAACAGCATACCTGTTTGAAATGGGTATATCCACAAAAGACTCCTGCCCTTGGTGCCAACCTCTCCCCCTTCCTGGAGTTAACCCATCTATGTGACTGTATCTGAGACTTTCCCCCCTTTCTATAACTGCCATTCATCACATACTGTTGCAAATTCCTCATCGGTTCTATCTGTCTCCAACCGATCCACTCGATCTGAATCAATAAGGTAGTCAAAGAGAGGCTGTTGGTTAATGCTGTTAGGACCAGAAACTTAGGGACAGATTTGCAATTTTGGGTAGTAGCTACAGAGGAAATGTGAAGAACCACCTTTTATTGCATTGAAGGTTAAAGACCAGGCTAGAAATGGAGATCATCAGTGGCTTCCAAAGGAAATTGGATGAGCACTTGAAAGAAATGAGCACACAGGACGACAGAAATCATGTGAGAATAGGACTGACTGGATTGCTGTACCTAAACCAACATGGACCTGACTGGCGACATGGCCTTCTGTGCTGTAATGACTTCCACCTGAAGAGAGAGAACAATGCAGTCGCATGGACTCTGTAGGATTTTCGATCCTCAATTTGAACACTTAGGTAAACTCATCACTAGAAGTATGAATGAAATTTATCATGTTGAGAGTCTAATATCACAAAAGTTGATTTAGTACCTTTTCTATCTGGAAAATGTCTCAACCAGTGTTTGAAATGCAGTTACTGTACGTACAATCAATTCATATGTAATGACATTTGCAGAAAGCATTCAGATGATTATCCACATAGCCTGATTTTAGGGTGCTGATTCAGAAGAATTTGATCCCAGGATGCCAGAAAATTCTACTTCAAGTCTGATGTCAGGGCAGATAGACTTCAGCTTGAAACAAACAGAAATTGCTGGAGTAACTCAGCAGGTTTGGCAGCATCTGTAGAGAGGAAAACAGTTGAAGTTTGACCTTTCCCATCAAGGTTGACACCTCTGACCATGCTTTAGTTTTCTGTTGCTTTTACACATTTCTCATTTCACTGTTAACCAAGTTTATTTGCTCAAGGCTGAGTTGAGAACTAAGTTCACAAACTTCTGAATCTGAGGGACAGTTGCTGTCATCTGGACCAAGCTGATGACTTTACATCTGCAATAGCTAATTTTTTTTCAATCTTTTGAGGATTTCCCTTGAAGAATCTGCGAGATCCCTATCATGGGAAGTGTGTTGTTTTCATTAAACATTTCTTTCATGATTTTAAGCTCAAGGTGATGAGTGTATCTGTGCTGTCATGTGTGCCATTTGTAGGTTTGGTGATGCTGGTCTTCAAAATTTGTCAGTTTCTCTATAAGTTTTTTGGTTCTGTGATTTTATTGTTACATAATCTGTTTAATTATTTTAAGAAGAATTAAACTTCCCTTCTGATTTGGTTCCTTCACTAGGCTCTTGTGTTAGGCGTTTATGCTACCTTCTCTAGTCAACCAGTTCAGTCCAGAGCAAGACTTGACCATGTCGAGTGCCTTTTAAGGAATGTGACCTTGCATATTTTTCCAGTCTCTTCATTTGTGAAAATTGGGAAGTAATGAATTTTACAATGTTGGGAGGTAATTAATTCCACAAATTCACTTTTTAAAATGGTATTCAAGTATACTGTGAAGAGTTTCTATGAAATCTAACCACAACTGTGTAGATGCTGATTGGTATTAATTTTTCTTCATTGATCCTTTTGTGAATGAACATTTCAAACCAAACTGAAATGGGAATTTCATTTTGACTAAAAGCATCTGTTGCACCATATGCATCAAGTTTACTTTCAGTTGTTACGACATTATTTATTCTCAGGAAATAATACTCTGTAAATTTTAAATTTGTATCAGATGTTAAAGTTGAGTTTAATCGTTGTATTTCTTTTTTTCTCTCTTTAGACTTCTGGAATTGAGACTTTAGTAGAGGAGCTTTGTTCCAAATTGAAAGAACTGCAGAATAAGCAAAAAGGTATGTTTAGTTTAAAAGTAATGGCATGCTTTTGAGTACTCACTATTAAGGTTTTGTGAAGACTACAAGGGGGGTGAGTGGGGGTGGGGTCGGTGGGGGTACACCAAAGGTCTGAATCCAAAAGGTCACATGGCAAACCTCCAAACTGGCAGAGTTCCAGAAGATTTGAAAACCTGAATCCACTTAAAGCTAACATCAAGGGTTTTTTTTTGTCTTGGTTACTTAGATAAAATGTTCACGTGTTCACAAACAAAAGAATTACATTTTATTCAAGTTTTTCTTACCAACCTGTTTGTCTGTTTATAATACTGACCTTAGCAAATTTTGAGAAGACTTGTAGCTCAGGTTGAGGTTCTGGATAGAAGTTTGCTCGCTGAGATGGAATTCTGACCTCCTTCTCAAAATTCAAATGTAAGCTTTAAATTGGGGAAGAAATTAGATTTCTCCTGATGCATTAAAATTGTATTTTGATAACTTCTAATATTTGTTTAAAAATTAGTCGATCTCAGTTTTTAGTTGTTCATAGAGATGCTAATTTGGAGTGCTTTGGCATTCATTTTCTTGAGATTTACAGACAAGGAAAGCATATGATGCTACAGAATTGTTATTTCAAGTAATTGACTATCAATGAAGCCTGATGACAGTGTTTAGGAGGTCGTTCTTGGAATTTACATCAGCCAGATCAAAATCAACTAGATTTAAGTAAAATATATTTGCGCAACCTTATAATTGTTTCGTCAAAGACTAAAGGACATAAGAAAGAGGAACAGAAATGTATAGTTCAGTATCTTGGACCTTATCTCATTGCTGGGCTAACTTTATACTTAACTCTGTCCTATCCTGAATTCACTTCAATCCAAAAATCTATTGATTAGTTATAAACATATGGAATATCCACAGCATTCACAGACCTATTGTTCAGAGAATTCCCAAGATTTGCAATCCTTTAATTGAAGAAACATACTGTCATCTCCATTCACAATAGCTGAACTGTTATTCTGAGACAGTGACCTCTAATTTTAAACTTCTCAGTCAGGGAAAAGACTCTCCCAGTGTAAATCTGCCGAAGAATTTTATGTTTCAATTTGATGCTAAACCATCTCTGGCTGGTATTGTACAACAAAAATAAACAGTTCTCGCATAACCAGAATCTATGGGCTTCTTTATACCTTTTCCATATTATCGTGGTTGTGGGTACATTCGCCAAACTGGGAAGTTGATTTGCAGATGTTTTGTCCCCTGACTAGGTAACATCTTCAATCCTGTGGAGCCTCCTGTGAAGCGCTGCTGTAATGTCTCTTTGGAATTTATTTGGTTCTGTTTTTGCTGCTTCTGGTTGTCAGTTCCGGTTGTTCATTGTGGGGGCTGGTATATTGGTCTAGGTCAGTGCTTGTTGATGGAGTCCGTGGATGAGTGCCATGCTTCTAGGAATTCTCTGGCTGTCCTGTGACCATAGTGTTGTCCCAGTCAAATTTGTGGTCCCTGTCATCTGTGTGTATGGCTACTAAGGACAGCTGGTCTTGGTGTTTAGTGGCTAGTTGGTGTTCGTGGATGTGGACTGCCTGTTTGTTCTATATAGTGTTTCATGCAGTCTTTGCATGGAATCTTGTAAATTGTTAGTCTTGCACCTGATGGGTACTGGGTCTTTTGGCCTGGTGGGTTGTTGTCTGAGCGTGGCTTTCAGTTTATGGGCTGTCATGAATCCCAGTGGTTGGAGAAGTCTGACTGTAAGTTCAGAAACTTTTTTTTTTAGAAAGGTAGCGTGGTTAGTAAGTTGGGTCATGGCATGTCCCCATGGTGTTGTTTCTGTTAAGCAGCTGTGGATGAAGTTGCAGGGGGTATCCATTCTTGGCAAAAACTGCAGAGTTGTTGTTCTTCCCTTTGCACATTGGGAGTGCTGCAGTGTATTGTAGCCGTTTTGAACAGGGTCCGAACGCAGCTTCTGTTTTGTGTGTGTGTGTGTGTGTGTGTGTGTGTGTTAGGGTGGTTGCTGTTCTAATTCAGAACTTGGTCGGTGTGTATGCATTTCCTGTACACTTGTGTGGTGCATTCACCGTTCTGTGTTCTTTGTACCATCCCATCTAGGAATGGGAGTTGACTGTTGGTTTCCTCATAGCTTGTAAAATGATCCCTGTCATTATGGTGTTGATGATCTGGTGTGTGTTCTTTTTCTGTTTTAATGCGAACAAAAGTGTTGTCTACATATCTGATCCAGAGTTTAGGTTGGATTTGTAGTAGGGCTGTTTGTTCCAATCTTTGCATCACTGCTTCTGTATTGAGCCCAGAGGTGGGTGAGCCCATAGGTGTTCCATTGATCCGTTCATATTTTTGGTTGTTGAATCATCCACATCCACGAACACCAACGAGCCACTAAACGCCACAACCATCAGTCCCGAGTAGCCATACACACAGATGACAAGGACCACAAATTTGAAGGGGACACCGCAATGACTATAGGACAAGCTAAACAGAGGGTAACCAGAGAATTCCTAGAAGCATGGTACTCATCCACGAACTCTATCAACAAGCACATAAACCTAGACCCAATATACTGGCCACGAGAACGAACAAATGGAAGCAGTAGAGCCGGAGCCAAATAAATTCCACAAGACACAACACAGCAGCGCTTCACGGAGGCTCCAAAGCACCTGAAGATGTCACCTAGACAGGGGATGAAACATCATCAAATCAACTTCCCAGCGTGGCGAATATACCCACAATTACAAAAACCGGCACCCAAGCTACAAATCTTTACACAAACCTTTTCCATATTATATTAAATAGGCATTTGCTGAAGGCACCCAGTGGTTGATTTTGCTGAAAACTATCATTTAAATAAGCTGTATGGACACATTTCAGGCCTGCAGAATATTTCCAGAATTTTCTGTTGCAATTTGTTAGCCTTCTCAGAGAAGTTGCTTAATAACTCATCCGTTGTATTGGGGAGTCCATGATCCTAAATACTCCCTTTCCTCCCTGTGTGTCCAGTTCTGGTCGCCCTATTATAGGAAAGATAGAGGTTTTGGAGAGGATGCAAAGAAGGTTTACCAGGATGCTACCTGGACTGGAGGGCTTGCCTTACGAAGAAAGGTTGAATAAGCTCAGACTTTTCTCTCTGGAGAGGAGGAGGAAGAGAGGAGACCTGATTGAGGTGTACAAAATAATGAGAGGAATACATAGTCAAAGCCAGAGACTTTTCCCCCATGGCAGGATTGACTGGTAAGAGAAGACATAGTTTGAAGTTATTAGGAGGAAGGTATAAAGGAGACGTCTCAGGTAGGTTCTTTATGCAGAGAGTTGTGAATGCATGGAATGCGTTGCCAGCTGTAGTGGTGGAAGCAGAGTCATTAGGGACATTTAAGCGACTGCTGGACATGCATATGGATAGCAGTGAGTAGAAGGGTGCGTAGGTTAAGTCTCGGCACAACATCGTAGGCCTAAGGGCCTGTTCTGTGCTGTACTTTTCTATGTTCTATGATTGTGGACATGGATTAAGTTAGCATTAAAACAAATATGACTGGTCAGGATTCTAGACAGCTGCAAGGACCATGTTTTATGCCAAGCTTGGGTGGCATGGCTTTATGTTTATTTTTGTCAAGAAAGATGCTGCACTCGTGCAGAAGTATATTGTTTTGTATTGTTGCAGTAAGGAAAGTTGGACTGAGATCTAAATGAGTTGATCAGCTGTTCTGTATTCTGTTGGATTGTCTGAGAAATTAAATTGCTTTAACCTGCCTCATTGAAATGTAAACTATTTGCCAGCTGAAAGATTGGACACATATATATAAGAAAACATGCAAAAAGCACAATGCAATTGTTACCTCCTCTGGGTTGCAAGACTGCAGATTGATATCTGGCAGTTGTGGTAATGCACCTTATAAATATTTAGTTTGCGGGGACTTGCAGATGCTTTTGAAAGGCAATTTAGAAGGCAAGATTTGGGGCTGGCATGTACATGAGTTTTCACATTGCTGTGCATTCTTGAAGTTTAGAAGGAACATTGATGAGTCAAATGTTGTATACAAGATCCTGCTTATGGCTACAACTGACCCTCCAGAACTTGCAAAGTTATTTGTAAGAGACCTGCATCTGTCTAGCAAATTTTTGGAAAGGCAATTAATTATGGAAATGATATTTAATTAGACCATGGATTGTAAATTTATTGTTATACTGTTAATTTAGTTTCACAATAATGGTGTAAAAATGTACTATCAAAGATGGTGAAACATTGGTACAGTATTCAATCCATCACTGAGAATCTGTTTCGGTGCTATATATGAGTGTCTACCAAAATGCAGCATTTGAAAAAACACAGCATCAGGCATTGCTGAAATCTTTTTCCTGGATAATTGACAATTTTCTATGATTTAACTCATCTACTGCATTGTTTAAATCCTGAAAGAATTCTGAAATACGAGACAAAAATGGCTATTTTTTATTTGGAAAGCTCAGGAAGAAAAACTAGTACAGCTAAGTATAAAGTAGAATTAGGCCTTCATTGTCCATTAAACCTTTCCCTCCACATCTTGTTGAATTAGTTACACAGCCTAGTCAGTTCTCTGTTGGAGAAAGGTGAACACAGATTTTAAGTACTAAAGTCAATTAAAATTTTACTCCCAGAACCAAATTTAAGCCACATTTCACCTCGCCTTCCTATTTTGACTTCACTGTCATCACTTGTATTTCAATTTGTACAATTATGGTTCCAGCAGTGTAGTTTTCTGTTTTTTAAAAATCCTTTAGCCAAAAGAGAATTTATTCAGCTTTAAGCACAATGCTTTACCTGGAGCCACTGTTTTTAAAAAGTAATGTTTCACCTTGCTTGATGCTCATGTATTCTGCACCAATGTCCTGCATGTAATGTGGAGTAATTGCTATGAACACCAAAATCACAGCATACACAAAAACAGACTCTGATGTCTGCAGACCCATAGCAGGCTGTAGGAAGTGCCTACACATCTATCATCGGTGTTAGTGTTTCATATCATCAGCACTTGTGTATACAGATGGCAACCATCATGGCTGTTCCAGATGGAGGGATGAGGGAAAAGACTGGGAATGAGGCAGAGCTTCCCTCCCAAATAGAGTAGTTTACTGGCCATTATTTGCAGCAGTGGATAGAAGTGCACAGACACAGTGCCAAACAGAGTTTAAAACCTGTGTAGTACGCATTCTAGTAATGGACAATCATTAGTTTCTCAGATCCACAACCGGAGAGTTTTTGTTGGAACAGAGATCGATTAGACTGGTCAGCTCTGGAAATGTGTGGGCTGCAAACCCCAGAAAGTAAGATCAGAAAATGATGAGGTTTCTGTCAGCTGCACTGTTGTCACTTTGCAGTGATCATGTTCCTATGCATCCTGGGCATTGCATCACTGAGTGAGATTCGCAGTAAATGCAGCCTATAGTGTGACTACTATAATATTATATCTGTCAAAACTCCATGGATTGTGCACCCACACACCAGTCTTTTGTTTCAAACATTATAGTTCTTAGGCAAGATGAGAGTTCCAGGTCCTAAAATATGACTTGACTCTGTTTATATTTTCACCCATGTAAGCTATGTAATCAGTAATATTGTCCTATGTTGATCTGAGCATAATCCTCTTTCCCCCTCCCCGTCTCCCCCTCCCCGTCTCCCTCTCCCCGTCTCCCCCGTGTGCATATGTGTGTGTCACACGTTCGCGGTGTGGGGGTGTGATTGTGTGTCACATGCTCGGGGTGTAGGGGTGTGTGTGCACGCGCTGCGTGCTCGGTGTGTGTGCACCACGTGCCCGTTGTGGGTGTATTGTGTGTGTGTTGAGCACTAGGGGTGTGGGTGGGTGTATGTATCTCACACTCAGGGTGTGTGTACACGCGCCGCGTATTGTGGGTGGGTGTAGTATGTGTGTGTGTGTGTGTGTGTGTGTGTCTCACGCTCGGGGTGTGGGTGGGTGTGCGCCGCATGCTCAGGGTGTGTGTGTGTGTTTCGTGTGTGTGACCCTCTCGCTCTCGCTCCCTCCCTCCCCCCCCCCCCCCCACCGTGTCTCTCTCTCTCACACACCCACTCTCTCTCTCTCTCTCTCTCACACACACACACACACACACACAACAATATCATTTATGAATATCACAATCAAGAAGGCATCTGGCACTGATCCCTGTGGTACTCCACTGGGCATCAACTGCACAACTAGCCTTCTGCCAAAATCTCCTATCTCCTCTAATGGGCCAATATTGGAGCCAACTTACCAATTTAACCTGGATGCCATGTGTTTTTACATTAATTATCAATCTCCAATGTGGGGAATTGTCAAAGGCTTCATTGAACTCCACATAAACGATATCAATTTACCTACCCTTATCTCGAGACCTGGTAATCTCCATGAAAAATACCAGCAGATTTGTTAGGCATTACTTTCCTCTGAGCAGGCCATATTGACTAGCCCTAGTTGACCTATGCTTTCCCAAGTGGACATTAATTATCTCCTTCAGAGTTTTCTCCAATACATTCTCTAACACCGATGAGGCACTCACTGCTCTATTACTCCTGGTGTATCTGATCTACCCTCTTGAAAATTGGAAACACCTCAGCTCTCCTCCAGTCCTCTGGTACCTCTTCTGTGGCTGGAGAGTGTGGGATATAGTAAAATAGTGTTACTTCTGCAAGTATAATTGAGTACTAACTTTAGTGTGTAATTGTGGGATATAGGTAAATAATTACTAACTTTAGTGCATAATTGTGGATAATTGGGTACTAACTTTAGTGCATAATTATTCGAGCAAATAATTTCTTTCATCATGAAAGCTTAAATATTTACAGTCTTAGCTAAATAGCTGAGATAGCTGAAACGCATAAACTAGGCAAGAAAAGAAACATTGTTAAAATGTATATTCAGGAATGGAATGTACCTATGAACAATAGAAGATATTACAAGCAAACAGCTAAAATGAAACGAACATCAAGATCCAAGTTTAGCAAAAATTTCCCTTATGTCACCACTTACAAAGCGGAGGGTCGCCAACTTGGAGAAGGGGGGAGTAATAAGGGCGGAGCGCAGCTGAGTAGTGGCAGAACACAATAAGGGAGATTGATAGGTGTGAAGACCTATGAGGTAAACGTGGAGTAGTGTCTTGCTCTCTGTCACTCTCGTAACCTTTTCATTTCATGTGGCCTATCTATGCTATCATAAAACTCAGATTTTGTACCCTCATCGCTTGCATATCCCTTTACCTTTCGAATTCCATTTTTTTCTGCATCTATTCCGAGAGGAAAGAATTCTTTCATCCTTCTGCCTTCACCACCACCACTGCTACCCCTTACTCCTTTAAATAAAACACAAGCCAGTGTTGTTTGAGAGAACTTCTAAACTTTGACTGTCCATTTGTTACAATATTTATGCAGCTTCCAATTTGATCATTTGCACTGTTGCCTCTGTCTTCAGAATCCCATATGATCTCATCTTTATTCACAGAAGTTCAAGCAGTGCTGATTAAATGTTTTTGATGCAAATTTGGTTTAGCCATTCATCCTCGGGTCTGGCTGGCTGTCAGTTTAACATTGTGCTTGCGTCAATTGTTGCATTTTACAACTATGCATTATGAATGTTCAAAAAATCAGACTTTTGTGAAATTACTAAAAAGAATCAGCTCAAATGTAAGTTTAAGTGCTTTTCTGCCCTTTTTTTTTAAAATGTAGCTTGCCCTGTCATATTTTTTGGTTATGATTCCTGGTACTGTTTGGGCAGATTTCACTTTACTGCCGCTGCTCTTCATTGGAAATTTGAATTGTTCAAGAGAAGTAGAACATTGCAATTGAATTATTATATTTAACCATTTTATCGTAAAACGTTTATAGCACATATAAAATGCCGTGTGCTAGGAGAAGATGAAGCAGCTGTATCATTTTATACAGCTTTGGTCGTTCTCCTAACCACAAGATGATCTCTAACTTCATATTTTTCTTGCTCTGCAATTGTGAACATTTCCATTTGACATTGTAAAAATACACCAAAAGCTTGACTTTAGTATCTATGTGGTGTTTGATATCTTAGGTCAATGTGAATTCAGAAGTAACTGAGAAGATGTGATAACTCTTTCGCTTAACACTATTTCAAGGTCACACTACCATCTGGTCCTATTTCTTTCCAACAGTTCACCTCATCATTTTCATGAATTGAGGAGAAATATAATGAACAAAATAATTATTCATACAAGAGCAACTTGAATTTATTTTTGCTTTCTCTTTCCTTTTTCCAAATTTCAGAAGAGAAGCAAGTTAGTAAGAAAACAGAAGGATCTCAGTCTCCTGAAATTATAGAATCTCCTTCCACCAAGGATCAGGTAGAAATGTAAGTGTTAAGCTTATTGATCTGTTTTAAAACAGTTACCTTTTCAGGGCACATTCTGGATTTATATTTGTAGTTTGTTTTCTTTCAAGGCATT
The DNA here is from genome assembly GCF_004010195.1 of Chiloscyllium plagiosum. Lineage (NCBI taxonomy): Eukaryota > Metazoa > Chordata > Chondrichthyes > Orectolobiformes > Hemiscylliidae > Chiloscyllium > Chiloscyllium plagiosum. The sequence continues at coordinate 22,081,685 of NC_057741.1, read as the reverse complement.
TAGTGTTTCTAACTGTGACAGATCTTGGTTATTTTGTAAAGTAAGTCAATCGATGTGTTTGCAACATGTAAAATTGATATCATTGCTTGTGTGTTGGTTATGTGTATCTTCAGTGAAGACGACTGGAACATTAATTTACAGGAACTTCTCAAGTTATCAATGAATTCAAAGTTGACAAATGTAACTATGATAGGCAGAAGTGGGTACTGCAGATGTTGGAGATTAGAGTCGAGATTAGAGTGGTGCTGGAAAAGCAGGTCAGGCAGCTTCCGAGGAGCAGGAAAATCAACATTTCGCGCAAAAGCCCTTCATCAGGAAGGGCTCTAAATTTAACAGATGTCAATAGTTTAAATTTACCAAGTCACCTGGAACACTTAACTCATTTGCATTTTGTTTTTAGGTATTATGAGGCATTTCCACCTCTTTCTGAGAAGCCAATCTGTCTGCAAGAAATCATGACTGTGTGGAATAAGGCCAAAGCTTGTTCATTTTCTGGTGGTTCTTCTTCATCTGCTGCTCCACAAACAAGCACTGATACGTCCTCTCCAAAAGATTGCAACAGTGAAGGTGAAGGCACTAGAGAGCGAACAAATGAGGCTACCATCACTACAAGTAGTAGTCGCATGTTCAGAAGAAGTAAAAAGGAAAAAGAAAATAGGCACAACAATGGCTTGCAAGAACAGAAACCCAGTACAGGAAAGAAGCAGATCAGACACAGGTCCGAAGGAAAGATGCGCCCTCGTTCATGGTCCTCTGGTTCCAGTGAAGCAGGCTCAAGCTCAAGTGGGAACCAGTATGAGTTTAAAGGTCCCACCAAAGCAGTTAAAATCAGACATAAGATGAGAGAAACTGTTCGGAACAAAAAGGGGCGAAATGGACAAGTTAGGCTATCTTTGAAGTCTGTTGACAAAGATGATCGCAAAAGCACCTGTGGGAGCAGCAGCAGTGGACCTACCAAACAGCTGTGCAAAAAAGGAAAAAGATTTACGAAAGAAATGAGAAGGAAAACAAATGGCAACAGTGATATAAAAGATCTTGGCAATGGAAGTGGAAGGGAACAAGAATTCAAAGAAGAACCATTGTGGTACACTGAACCAATTGCAGAGTACTGGTTCCCTCCAAGTAGAAAAAGTAAGCTAGAAACTGCATACCGGAATAGCGTAGCTGCTAATGATAGTGAATCTTTAACTTTGGAAGAGCTTTCGGAGACGATGCAGGGTCTTTGTATTAGTAACAATAATTTCCAAACATACCTCGCAGCAGGTGCTTTCGTCGATGGTCACTTTGTTGAAATGCCTGCATTATTAGATGAGGCGAACGACCTCACTGGGACCTCTAGCTGTTCTAATCCCAAGGACAGTGATATTTTAGATGATATGCATCTATCTGAATTTACTCACTTCTATGAAGTGGATATTCATCAATCCATATTGGATCCTAGTGCCTCAAATTCGTTGCAAGGAGAGAGTCGAATTTTAAGTATGATTCGACGGAAAAGTACAGAGCAAACTGATTTTGAGGCAGACTGTTGTATAGTGTTAGATGGACTACAGTTGACGAGGGAAAGTGCAATATGGACAGATTCCCAAGCTTCTCTTGATGCAGAAGGATTGTTCGTAAATGATCTAGCAAATATAGCTCAATTTTGGGAGTGCTCCAGCTCTGATGAAGCAGAAGGAGAAAGCTTTGCTGGGGATTCCCCCATTACGCTTTCTCCTATTGTGGATAATACATTGTGTGATGCAAGTAGCAGTACTGGCAATCAAGAAGAACACTTTTCTGAAGCAAATGAAGGGTCTGGTTTAAACTCTACTTGTTTTTCTCTGTTTGAAGTGCAATATGATAACTCTACATCACCGTTCTGTTTTGATGGACTTGGCCTGGGAAATCAGAACAGTGATATTGGAGGCTGGGCAGATATGCCAGGGAAAACACAGTCTCGTTTGCTTATATGGACCAAAAATAGTGCCTTTGATGAAAATGACCATTGCTCAAATCTTTCAACACGAACCTGCAGCCCATGGTCACATTCTGAAGAAACACGTTCAGATAACGAAACCTCCTTTGGTATTCAGATGGAGGAGTCCACTAAATTTAATGCAGATGAGATTGATTGTATCGTCCCTGGCATTTCGTCCAGCCTTCTTGATGAAGACCTTTTGGATTTATTGCACGAGAACACTCCTTCTCAAACAGATGGAGCTTTACGAAATATAACAAGCATGACTTTCAAACAGAAATCCAAGCTGGAGTCGGTGTGTGGAATTCAGCTGGAAGAAGAAGGAAATAAGGAATATGAAACTGTGGAAATCTTTGCAGAGCATTTGGCTACTCATGGGGACAGCTATGGCTCAGAAGTTATAAAGGACATTTGGACAACCATAGCAGAAAATAATGCCGCAACAACACTAGATGTAGAACGATCAGAAGAGGATTTTTTTCCTGCTGAGGTGAATGGTTGCCATTGCTGTTGTTTGGATATGGTAACAAAACAGGACATCCTGCAAGAGCCTCATGAAAAGGCAGTGCAGCGGTCTGAATATCACCTGTGGGAGTGCCAGAAGGAAAACTTAGAGGCCCAAGCCGTTGCAACCGGAGAACTTGCAGAGATAGATGTAGGTGATTACACTGCACCTTCCAAACCTTGGGATATTAGTACTGACAAAGAAAGTGCTTTCATTCTTGGTGGAGTCTATGGAGAACTGAAAACATTTGACAGTTGTGGAGACTGGGGTGTAGTTCCTCCTGATCCTGCAAAAGGTACTTTATTGCAGTGTGCAGCTTCAGATGTTGTAACCATAGCAGGTACAGATGTTTTTATGACTCCAGGTAGCAACTTTGCTCCTGGCCACAGACCATTGTGGAGATCTTGTGCTTCATTCACACCATGTGACCAGACAAGAAAAGGAGATGATAGGTTAAATACTGAGTTCTCTTTCATCTTCCATGAAGATTTATTGGGGAATTGCAGTAATTATCAGAGTCAAGAACCTGGTGTTGAGTATTCATTTTCCTCCTTTGACTTGAACAATCCTTTTTCACAAGTTCTTCATGTGGAATGTTCATTTGAACCTGAAAGGCTTGCAACATTTAGTCCAAGCTTTAAGCCCAAATCTATACTGTGTTCGGACTCAGAAAGTGAAACGTTTCATCCTAAAATATATAGTATTGACAAAACGCAGTACAGGGCTATTCGAATCTCACCGCGGACTCATTTCAGACCTATATCTGCCTCTGAGCTTTCACCAACTGGAGGAAGTGAGTCAGAATTTGAGTCTGAAAAGGAGGATGTTGCTGTACCTGTCCTCTGCCAGACTGATTTGTTTGAGGATCAACAGGCAGATTTAAAGCCATTGGAAGAAGATGCGGAGTGCGAAGGACATTATTATGGAAAGTTGGAGCTGGAATCAGGAAAATTCCTGCCTAGACTAAAAAAAGCTGGAATGGAAAAGAGTGCTCAGACTTCCCTAGATTCTCATGAAGGTTCTGGCAGCCTTTTACAGGCAGAGCAGCAGTGCCCAGAATGTAACTTACAAGCATCAATTGGATGCACCAGTGTGAATAGTTGTGAAATAGATTTCAAGTTGAAGGTACCATGTGACAACGTGGAAGCGTTCCAGAATCGTACAATAAGTAGGAACTTTTCTGGATTCAGTGAGGGAACTGATGTTAGAGCAGCATCTCTACAAGAGGTAAGGACCACTCTTTCAGGCGATCGTCTCCTAACAATGTTGCAATAAGTAACTTGTTGCTACTTGATCAGTTGCTGAGAGGTTATACTTGAATACTTATTTTAGCAATGATTTTATCCCATTGATCAGGTGAACTAAGGTATGTTTTAAGACACTATGTATCAAAATTACACAATTGTTTTGTAGGTTTCTTGTTGAATAGGTCACAATGAAGTCAAAACTTACACTGTTGCAAAAGGGATAACAAACTTTCAAAGTAAGGAGACTGAGAGAATTTGGAAAGAAAATTGTACTTTAGTATCAGTTCCTAGAAAATGTTATTGTCTTACCTAATGCAAGCAAATATAGATAGATAAGTACTTTGTTCCCAACAAAGATCTATCAATAAATCTGTACATTTTCACTGGGGCAAATAACTTTGTGCTATGTCAGAAAATGACCACCCATTCTTTTGTTTAAGTAGTGAATTTTAATTATAAGTACAAAAAAAAGCTTTCTTGAAACAAAATTACAAATTTCACTCAAATAACTTGTAATTTTTAAGCTTGAGGGAGCAACTGATGTAAATTGGATATAAAAACAAGTGATTTCATCATTTAAATGCATGACATCCAGTTATTTTGAAGCCAGTTTCAAATATGAACATTCCAAACAAGCTGCAGCAGCCAATAATTTGTTCATGGAGTTGAATAATCAGAAAGCAAACTAATTGAAAGCTTCACAGAAAAAAATATCAGTTAACTCATCAGAAAAGATTGCACGTTTGTAAGCTTATCCACAAATAATAATTTTTAAAATTGTGACTTAGTTTATCTACTCAACTGTGAGGGGAAAAGGTCTTCCTACTATAAATAACTATGATCACATTATTCACTGATTCATTCGTTCAATAAATTTGTATGTTAACTTAATTTAAATACAAACTGAATGGTCGTCTACCACTTTGAAGATTGACTTCACATATTGAGAGAGGGGAATAGCACTTAAGTCATTTACCATAAAAGGTTTGTTCTTCCATTTTCCAGATTCATTAGCTAAACATAGATCACAAAGAAATGAGTGTGGTTCTGAAAAGTATGAAGAGTTGAAAATTGCTCAATTTCTTCTCTCAAAGGGTAATGAACAGGTGGAATTCTGTATATTCAAGGGAATCCAAGTTTGTGGTGTAAAAACAAGAAAATGAAGTTTAGGATGATCAGATTAGCAATGATCTCATTGAATGATGGAGCAAACTCGATTATGCTGAATGGCATTCTCCTGTTCCTGTGTCTTATGCTCTTAAACGTGTTTGAATATATTAGAAAAAAAGTATTATTTAGTAAGAAGATCTGAAGACAGAATAATTATCACTTTTTATTCATTGTATATATTAAACAAATGTTATGGATTTATAGAATTTCACAGTATCATTGATCATGACAATGCTTACAAATAGAAGTACAGAACCAAAATGTTAATAGTTCATTGAGATAATTCAAGTTTTAACATTTTTGTGCTCTTTGAAAAGAAATTCTGTTCTTAAGATCTGGGCATCATCAACAAGTATGTACTTCTCAAACAAGGATGATGGACTGCCATCAAGCAAATGCCCTTCATTTTATCATTTTTTTGTGAAATTAGAAGTGAACTTTATAATATGTGATTGAATCAAGTCTCACCTAGACTGGGTGGGGGGCTAAAGCAGCTGCTTTTTGCTGCAGGTCATGTGAACATGAATGACAATCCAGTAGTATCCTTTTTTATGATGTCAGTCCTATTTTAGAGCATTCATTGGCATCTTCAAGTCCTTTCTCTATTTAAAATGTAATTCCTTTGATCCTCAATGTACTGAGGGTTCAGTTATTAACTGTGAGTATTCTACCCGCACAAAATTAAACTCAATTCTATGTTGATTCTTGTCAATGGTTTCTTATTATCTTCGAACCAGTCTTGATTTTGACCAATGTCTAAAATAAAGGTTTTTTTTGAAACTTATGTTTTGTACTTTGATGTGATATCTTTTTAAGTTAGACCGCTATGATGAGGACTGAAATGTTGAAGGGAGTAGTCTTCCAGACCATCCCATATCTGAATGATATCCTTAACAGAAGTAACGTGAAAATGAAGGTGGTCATTAAATCAGAACGCTGCCCCTGTGGCTGGTTTTGCATTGTGGTCTAAAGATCGAGTAAATAAATATACGATATACCAGAGCAGGTTTTCATACTGTGGATAATAGCTCAACCAATTGACTGCATCAGATCAAGGTTAATTAAATGTTTTCGGCTTTTGAAATGCCAAGAGAGATTGAAGAGAGAGGATGATTACTTATGATTCAATTTTGCTCCGAGTATCTCCTCATGCTGACCATGATGGTGCATTTTTATATGCTGGCTCCCTCCAGACGAAAATGTATTTTTATGCATAAAATATCTGTACCCCGTACTAAATAATCAGTATTTCCATTTCAGCAAAGATGGTCAGTAGGATATCCATCAGATCTTGTATCATATTTTATAATCCCAGCTGATAGAATGTAGGAGAAATTGGATCTGGAATGGAATCTAACATGATTGATCACATGTTTAGGTTTTGCAGATGATTATAATGGTTAGTTACTGAAATCTACTGACACGAGACTGCAGGTATTCTTTGACAATAGAACATTATTATGGAAAGGAAAGTATTATATGATTCAAATAAAGATCTCACAATCATCGTAACAAAATGTCAACAATTTTACCAACACTACCATTTTTAAAAATTAATTCATAGGATGAGGGTGTTGCTGGTCAAGCCAGCATTTATTGCCCATCCCTAGTTGCCCTGAAGGTGGTTAAGAGTCAACCACATTGCTGTGTGTCTGGAGTTGCATGTAGGCTAGTCAGGGTAAGGATGGCATATTCCTTCCTTAAAGGAAATTAGTGAACCTGATGGGCTTTTCCAACAATCGACAATGGATTCACAGTTTATGTAAGACTCTTCCAGATCTTACTGAGTTCTAATTACACCATCTGCTATGGTGGGATTTGAACACGGCTCCCTAGAACATTATCTGGGTCTCTGGATTCGCAGTCTAGTGATAATACTACTAGCCCATTGCCTCCCCTGATACAATCTATTGAAAACACTCCCAGAGAAATATGACTGCTATCTCAACTTAAAAAAAATCCTTTTTTAATTCACTTCCAGAATCTCTCTTTTGGACTGCAGAGATGGCTTACAATTCCTTTCCCAGTCCGCAGGCATTATCTCACTTCTGATGATCTGAGCTTTTTAGCAATATGATTTCTACACACACTCTCCTGACTTAGAAGCTCCATTGATAAGAAACCACTTCTACTGAGGTTACTGAGGGCCCAGAATTGACTTGATTCACCTGATAGGGGAAACTGGTTTTCCATTTTAAGTCTTTGGGACTAGGGTGTCACTGGCTAACTAGGATTAATGCCCATCCCTAGTTATCTTTGAGAATGATAGTGTTTCTAGTGCTTGTAACAAGGTCAGCCAGATGGACCTTATAGAATGCGTTCCTATCAGGGAGCTCTAGCTGACAGGTTAAAAGTAGGAGTGTTAGACATTCTGACATTGAGTCTGGATCAGTGTCAAGGACTTTACACGTAAATAAAAGGTGACTTGGTGACTGGATACTGGCCTCTGGAGTTACTTCAGTGGCGACAAGAACAAAGCTCGCTCCTGAAGAAATTCACTTGAGATCGTCAGCTTTGAGTTGGCGTAAGCATTTCTGGCATTATGGTATTATTTGGGAAGCTTGACTTATTCAATCCTACCATTTAAGACCAGTCCCGGTATTTGAAAAGAATGCGTTATTATTTCTGGGCAAATGACATTGGGCAGATGAAAAACAATGAGTAATTCCTCTGACTGCTTGCAGATCCGCAGCATTTTCAGTTATTCGGAGCCTAACTTTCTCTGAGGCACCAAATACTAAAGATGAAACTTTATTGCTGGAACAGCACAGCAGGTCAGGCAGCATCCAGGGAACAGGAGATTCGACGTTTCGGGCACAGGCCCTTCTTCAGGAATTCCTGAAGAAGGGCCTGTGCCCGAAACGTCGAAGATTCCTGAAGAAGGGCCTATGCCCGAAACGTCGAATCTCCTGTTCCCTGGATGCTGCCTGACCTGCTGTGCTGTTCCAGCAATAAAGTTTCAACTTTGATCTCCAGCATCTGCAGACCTCACTTTCTCCACCAAATACTAAAACCTTTCAAGAGTTGATGGATTTAGTTAAGGGTTATTACAACCCCAAGCCACCTCTGATTCTGAGATGCTATTGGTTTTATTTGGCAGTTCGAGAACCAGGGGAATCTGAATTGAAAGTTTTGACGAAGTTAAGGTGACTGGCAGAGGCATACCATCCTGAATATGATGCTGAGAAAATGTTTGGTATGTGGGGTTAATGACCTAACCAGGCAAAAAGCCCAACTGGAATTCAAGCAGGCATTACAACTGGCTTTGTTATTAGAATATGCGGCAAGTGGAGCATGTGCCAAAGGGTGTCCCGAAGGAAGTAGACACACTCACCTGTCTGACCTGAGCATGGGGAACACCACTTGAGTGTAGACGATTGCCTAGCATCACACCGGACATGTCCTTTCTGAAGCTGGGCATGAGTCATGCATTCTCATAATTGCATTTGAATGAGGATTCCCAGAAGAATAGGGTTTGTACTAATATATGAGCCTGCCTTTTTGGGTTATTGTCTGCCTGTGCCATTTTTCAGCAGACGATGGAGAATATTTTACAAGTCTAGCCAGGTCACTATTCCCCTAGAGACGTTGCTAATAACAGGGAACACCAATAAGGAGCACTTGAAGAATTTGAATGTTGTATTTAGATGGTTCTCTGGGGTGGGCTAATACTTTAGAAGGGATAAATGAGTGTTCCAGGTGCTCTAAATGACCTATTTGAGTTGACAAGACCAGGTTACAACTGTTGGAAGATGAGGTGAGGGCAATCAAAACTGTCCTGATACCCATATCTGTACTAGAGCTTCGGTCTTTCCTTGGGCTGGTGAATTATTATGGAAAGTTCAGACATAACCTGGCCTCCATCCTGGCAACTTTGCATCAACTCCTGAAAAAGGATCAGCCTTGGAAGTGGAGGCATAGCCAAGCCATCGCTTTCAAGAAAGTGAAGAAATACTCTATCACCCTGTAAGGTGTTGGCATACTATGATCCCAAGCAAGATCTGGTAATGAAATGCAATCCTTCCCTGCACTGCTTTGGGGTAATATTAGCTGATAGCTGGCCCAATAGAGAGGAATGCCCCATAGCATGTGCATCCAGGATTTTGGCTAATGCAGAGCATCAAGATACCCAGATAGAGAAGGAAGATTTGGTGGTCATATTTGGAGTCAAAGTTCTATCAATACTTTTATGGTCTTAAGTTTGTAATAATAACAGGCCACAGACTCCTGTTAGGTATATTTAAGACAAGGAAGTGTTGCCCATTGCTTCAGGTCGAATTTAGCAGTGGACTCGAATAGTAATGTATAATTAAAGTTGGAACACCGTCTGGGAGGCTAAGTAGTGAATGTGGGTGCATTGAGCTACGTTCTGCTGGCAGATACACCACTGGTGGTACTGCCACTGGATCCATCCATAATGGTTTCAAATTTCTGGGCATGCTTCCAATCATAGCTGACACTATCACTTTGGAAAAACAAATCGGTCCTGGCAAAATTGAAAGGTAATGGGGGAAATCCAAAGTCTATCACATACAGAATTGAAACCTTTCTGAACCCTCGAAAGGTGAGATCACGGTAGAGGATGGCATATTAATATGGGGAGCAAGAGTGATTGTTCTGAGCAAATACTGGCTGAACTCCACCAGGGTCAACCTTGGGTTTCCAAAATGAATTTAGGGAAATAAATATTGATGGTTGAAAAACAGTTCACATTGCAGAAGAGGAAATGCTGGACATCTTAGAAAATATAAAAGTAGATAAGTCTCCAGGAGCTGACCTGGTATATAGCAGGACATTGTGGGAAATTAGGGCGGAAATTGCGGGGCCCCGTGCAAAAATATTTGTATCATATATAACCATGAGTGAGATACTGGATAACTGGAGAGTGGATAATATTGTGCCTTTGTTTAAGAAGGGATAAAAGGAAAAGCCTAGGAACTGTAGACATATAAGTCTGACTTCACTGGTGGGTAAGTTTTTGGAGATGATTCTGAAAGAGAGGATTTATATGCATTTATAGAGGTAAGGACTGATTTGGGATAGTCAGCATGGTTTTGTATGAGGGAAATTGTGTCTCACAAACTTGATTGAGTTTTTTTTGAGGAAGTAACCAAGAAATGGATGAGGGCAGAGCGGTCGACATTGTTTATTTGGACTGTAAAGCCTTTGGCAAGGTTCCGCATGGTAGACTAGTTGGGAAATTTGGATCACATGGGATTCTGGGTGAGCTTGCCAATTGGGTACAGAATTGGCTTCATGGCAGGAGACATGGTGAGAGTTGTCTTTTGGATTGGAGGCCTGTTACCAATGGTGTTTCACAGGGATTGATGCTGGGTCCGCTTTAGTTTGTCATTAATATAAATGATTTAGAGGAGACTATCGAAGGCCTGATGAGTAAGTTTGTGCATGAGACCAAAATTTATGGTGCATTGGAGGAGTTCATCTTGCATTATAAAGAGATCGTCATCAATTGGTTAAAGGACTGAAAACCAGATGGAGTTAATTTGGATAAATGCGAGGTATTGCATTTTGGTAAAACAAAAAGGACATATGCAATAAATAGGGCCTTGGATTATGTTGTAGAAAAGAGAGATCTAAGGGTTCAGATACATAATTCTTTGAAGTTTGCATTACATATAGATAAGGTGGTTAAGATGTTTAGCACATTTGTCTTCATTGCTCAGTCCTTTGAGTATAGGAGTTAGGATGTCATGGTGAGATTGTACAGGTCGTTGGTGAGGCCTCTTCTAGAATCGTCTGCACCTTAGGTTTTGGTTGCACTTCAATTCCATACTCCTGATCTGCGGGCACATGGGGCGGACAGGGTGAAGGGCCGTCTTGTGGATCTGCACCTGGGCCTGGCTAAGGTGACCATTGACAGGTCCAGGCAGTGGGCCACGGAGGGGCCTGTCATTCCTGACAGCCACTCTTTTCGCGGTTACACCCACGCTCAGGTATCCCTGGAGACTGATACTGGCGTGTTGAATCTATCACAGTCGAGGCCTTTCGATACCAGTGGGTAATGCAGGGGCTGAGTGCATCATCGGTCTGACAATGTAATTTTGATTCAGTTAGTTTTTGTTTCGTTCTGTATGATTCAATTTGACTTTTTGTTTGTGTTCGGTTTTGATCGGGGTGCCCCTGCAGGGATTGCTTCAGTATTTTTTAATTTGGACTCCTGTTATAGACTAGGCCAATACCCTTCAAAATATATTAAGAAGATAGCCTAGACCTGAACCTTTTTCTTAATTTAAAGGTATGCGTTAAGACTCTGTGTCTCCGGGTGCAAGTTGATTGGTCAAGCTACTCGACTTTAAGCAAAATAAACTTTATTTTTATGCTATAGCTAAAATACTGTCAAAGTAAAAATAAATGACTTGACTAACTCTATCAAAAAGTTTAACAAAATGACATGCATACATATATTAACAACTGGTAATTAACTATTCCAATATAGTAACATTCCATAAACACACCCTTGGCAAAGGCAAATTCAGTCAAGTAGATTCTCACATGCAATTCAAGCTGTCGCAAGAGAACTCCAGTTTTTAGCTGTAACAGAGGAGCAAGAGCTTCCACTTCATGACCCCAGCAACTGCAGAAAGCTAAAATTAAAAATATTGCTTCTGTGGGAGCTTCACTCCACCAATTCAGTCTGCTTCTATTGTTCCAATGTTTTTTTTTAAATAAAAAAAAATCCCAAAGCCTTAGAAGCTGTTTAATTTTTTGGCTTTAAGCATACCATTTGACATCTGTCTGAAGCTTTCTTCATTAATAAAGGAGGCCAAAGAACACTGCTTGAAGCCATAGTCTCATCACACTCCCTGAAAGAATTGAGGGAATTTTTTTGAAACCCTTTGGTCCTGCTGTTTGTTGGAAGAAGTGTTGATGAGACTTTATGTTCAGTTTACTTTGAGTTCAAATGAACAGAGGAACCCTTACTCTGTATTTAACCTCTCTCGTTGGCCCTCTCCTGGGAGAGTGTGATGGGAGCAGTGTAGAGGGAACTTTACTTTGAGTCTAAAGAGTGGGGAAAGTTTTTCTTCTGTTCACCCCATGATGTACCTGTCCCAGGAGTGTTTAATGGGGACGGTGTTAGGGGAGCTGCCTTTTCAGTTCCAAAGAATCAAGGAAATTTTACTTCCAGTTTAGCTATTAGTTCAAGGAGTAGAATGAGCTTTACTCTGTATTCTTCCTGTGCTGCCCCTAACCTGGGAGAGTTGGTTCAGGCAGTGTCGAGGTCTTTTTGTTTAAATGAGTTGAGGTCTCTGAAGGCAACACCTTTGCTGGGTCTGTCCTGTTGGTGGGAAAAGACATATCCAAGGGTGGTGATGATGGTTATGGAATCATACATTACAGGCAATCTCACATTATTGCCGTAACCCCCAGATATTAGTAAGGAGGATGTTGTAAGTTCGATAGGGCTTTCTTTTTTGCTGTTATTATTTCTGGTGCCAGGCGATCCATTTTGTTTTTATGACTTTGTAATTGTCACAACTGAGTGGCTTGCTCAGCCATTTCAGACGGCAGTTGAGAGTCAACCACATTCCTGTAGATAAGGAGTCATCTGTAGGTCAAACCAGGTAAGGATGGCAGTTTCCTTCCCTAATGTCCTTTAGGGAACCAGATGGGTTTTTCCTGGCAATTAACAATGATATCATGATTGTTAGATTCTTAATGCACAGAATTTTTGGGAATTCAAATTCCATCATCTGCTGTGGCGGGATTCGAATCTTGTTCCCCAGATATTGAGCTTCTGGAAAACAAACTAATAACATCACCAGGCCATTGCCTCCCCCTCCTGAATTGAACTCTGGGTTCTTTTGAAATGAGAGTTGAATGTTCAGTTCTGTTCTAAAATCAAAGTTGAACTATTTGTCTTAATGTGTTTGCTTGGCTTGTCATAAATTCAATAGTGAAACATTTTATCCTTTAACACTGCAGGGATACTCCCCGGCAGTGAACTGAAATCACAGGATGCCTTAGAACTTATATATTTAGGTCACTGTCCAGGTTACATTCTGACATTTCTGATTTTCCCAGGACTACATAAAATCCATCAGCCTTCTTAATTAAAACAAAATACAAATTCCAAATATACTGATTAATATATTATGCAAGTTTACTACACTTTGAAAAGACAAGGCAAATAACCATACAAGGCACTGTTCCTAAAGCATTTAGTTGACAAATAATTCAGACCTTTAAAACTTCCTTTCCAACAATACTTGACTTAGATTTCTGTTTGGTCTCTGAATAGCCCAAGGAAATTCTGTATGGGGTTTCCATGGGCCCACGCTTACTATGCGATGTTTCATTGCTATGTCTGCTGCTCAAACTAACAGCTCAAATCCTGTGATGTAAGTAGGCCATTATGGTGAAACTTGCAGTGACAAATATATTATTACACAACAGCCCAACAAGTTAATAAGCAAACTGCTTAGCAGATGACAGTTGTTCACATAGGAATGGGAAGTTTTATGCTGCAACTCGACACATATTTCGCAGTTAAAAGTATTGGCTGAGATATTTTGGCCCTTCAGGAAGTTACTTTAGCAGCCTTGAAAGTAAAAGCTATCTCAAAGCTGGTTGGCTGATTTCCAATAACTTGCATTTTGAAAGCATTTTTAAAGCTGATGTAAGATTTTTTAGATCCAAAACAAGGACAAAATATTTCATTTCTGATTACAGAACAGATAGTTATCTATTAAAGCAGGCCTATGACAACAAGTGCAATAATGTTAATTGCCTCCAAATTAAGCAGTGATATAGATTAGTTATTCATGGCAGAATTATCTATGACCAATGCACATCTGGCATTTTTATGATCTCAGCAACTGAGGAATCATGATGCATAGATGAATTTTACCTCCACACATTCATGACATTCTATCCTATATCTGATAGATATTTATTAATCTCCCTTAAAATTATTAAATGCATATTATAGGAAAGATTTCCTAGTTTTTCTTTATGCGTGGTTAGTAAATATTAACTTGATTTTATAATTTACTGTACATAGTTGATGTTATGTAATATTTTTTTTTATTTATAGCATCAATATTTTAAAGATCTGAATCACATCTTTCAATTTTTTTCAAAGAACAGTTGGAAATGAGCTTTAATTTGGAGTCCCACTTTGCTTATGCTCTCTTGCCCCATAAATTGTAATCTGCTGTTAAGTCTGTATAGATCTTATCCTCTCCTCCCTTTGCATGTGTACACACTTTTTAGTATTTGTGACTAGAACATAAGTTGAAACTTAGATCCCACTGAGAAGGAATTAAGTGCAGAAACAATAATTGTTTTTTTTTCTCTTTCACCTTCCCAATTGCATTGATCCCAATGTTAAACTCAATAAAATCATCTCCGAATAAAATTTGAATCTACTCATAAATTTTACTATGTTTGTAATATTATTAGCCCAATAGGCTGTCAGAAAATTTAATCTCTTCTAGAAACAGAATGATCTAGTCACTTTCTTGAGTCTTTCATCATGAATTATCCTTTAAAGAAAAATTTATAAGGTAAATCCAACTCTGCAAGGTGTTTTAAAATTTCAAAAATGAGGAATTGCACACATTAGAAGTGATCATGAGCTGAAAAAATCTTGGATTTTTGATGTACAGGCATTGTCTCAAATTCAGCTGCTGAAAACTGGATTTTTATAAGCTGCAGTTTATTCATAGTAACTCTTAATAAAATAGGAAAAAGCCTTACCATCTAGTTCTTAGAGTTGCAACGTTGTGGACAAGTTACTGGCTTTACTGGTTTTGATGAGGCAATGGAAAGTTGCAGATCAGCTAGGAAGGATTTAAGGAGAAAGTTAAGAAGAGCAAAGAGAGGAAACAAGCATTCTTTAGCAAATAGAATAAAGGAGAACCCTAAAGCTTTCTATAGGTATGTGAGGAATAAAAGGATGACTAGGGTAGGAATAGGGCCAGTCAAAGCCAGAAGTGGAAAGTTGAGTGTGGATCCTGTGGAGATTGAAGAGGTGGTAAACGAACATTTCTCGTCAGTTTTCACTCAGGAAACGGAGAATATTGTAGGGGAGAAGGGTGAGATACGAGATATTAGACTAGAAAGGATCGAGGTTAGTTATGAACAGGTGTTAGCAATTCTAGAAGGAGTGAAAGTAGTCAAGTCCCCTGAGCCAAATGGGATTTATCCAAGGATACTCTGGGAAACTGGGGAGGAGATAGCAGAGCCTTTGCCTTTGATATTTGAATCATCATTATCTACAGGTTTAGTACAAGAGGACTGGAGGATTGCAAATGTTGTGCCCTTGTTCAAGAAGGGCAGTAGGGATGATCCAGGTAATTATAGACCAGGGAGCCTTACTTCTGTTGTAGGAAAGGTTTTGGAAAGGATTATAAGAGATAAGATTTATAATCACCTAGCAAGCAATAATTTGATTTCAGATAGTCAACATGGTTTCATCAAGGGCAGGTCATGTCTCTCAAACCTCATTGAGTTTTCTGAGAAGGTGACCAAGCATGCAGATGAGGGTAGAGAAGTTGACGTGGTATACATGGACTTCAGTAAAGCCTTTGATAAAGTTCCACATGGTAGGCTGTTGGAGAAAATGCAGAGGCATGGGATTGAGGGTGATTTAGCAGTCTGGATTAGAAACTGACTTTCTGAAAGAAGGCAGCAAGTGGTGGTTGATGGAAAATATTCAGCCTGGAGTCCAGTTACTAGTGGTGTGCCACAAGGATCTGTTTTGGGACCACTGCTGTTTGTCATTTTTATAAATGACTTAGACACATGGATTAGTAAATTTACAGATGACACTAATGTTGGTGGAGTAGTGGACAGTTTGGAAGAATGTTACAGGTTGCAGGGGGACTTGGATAAATTGCAGAATTGGGCTGAGAGGTGGCAAATGGAGTTCAATGCAGCTAAATGTGAGGTGATGTACTTTGGGAGGAATAACAGGAAGGCAGAGTACTGAGTCAATGGAAAGATTCTTGGTAGTGTGGATGTGCAGAGGGATCTTGGAGTCCATGTAAGTTGCCACCCAGATTGATAGTGCTGTTAAGAATGCTTATGGTGTGTTAGGTTTCATTGGTAGAGGGATTGAGTTCCGGAGCCGCAATATCATGCTGCAACAATACAAAACGCTAGTGCGGCCGCACTTGGAATATTGTGTACAGTTCTGGTCCCCGTATTCCGGGAAGGATTTGGAAGCATTGGAAAAGGTGCAGAGGAGATTTACCAGGATATTGCCTGGTCTGGAGGGAAAGTCTTATGAGGAAAGGCTGAGAACTTGGGTCTGTTCTCATTAGAAAGAAGAAGGCTAAGAGGGAATTTGATAGAGACATACAAGATGATCAGAGGATTAGATAGGGTAGACAGTGAAAGTCGTTTTCCTAGGATGATGATGTCAGCTTGTACGAGGGGACATAACTACAGGCTGAGGGGTGATAAATTTAAGACAGATGTCAGAGGCAGCTTCTTTACTCAGAGTGGTAAGGGCGTGGACTGCCCTGCCTGCCAGTGTAGTTAGCTCAGCCACATTAGGGAGATTTAAACAATCCTTGGATAAGCGCATGGATGATGGGATAGTGGATGGGGAATGAGCTGAGAATAGTTCACAGGTTGGCACAACATTGAGGGCCGAAGGGCCTGTTCTACGCTGTATTGTTCTGTGTCCTATAAATAGGACAAGAGTCGGTCGTTCAGTCTCTTGAGCCTGTCCTTTTATTTTGTAGGTTCATGGGGCTGATTTGCCCCAGGCCCCAGTCCTCTTTCATGCCAGCTCCTTGTAGCCCTCAACCTGTATTCCCTCCAAATTTTCTTGTTTCTGTGTGAATCTGAGGTTTGTGTGCGGCAGAAACTAGTGGAAACAAATGTCAGTACACCTTCACACTGTCTATATAGCTATGCACCTTAAAGGATCATATTTCAAGGATCTAGCTATCATTTTTTACATACTTTCAGTTAGGTAAATTATATTACTTGCCAATCTTTCCCTGTGTCCTAATGACCTTTGGCCAAAGTTCCCACTAGGCTAGGCAGCTACTGGGAAGCTCTGCACACTCAAGTTGGTGTGCCAATGAATGGCTTCCACTTCCAGAAGCAGCTACTGGACTGAGGAGTCAAAGTTCTGCTCAATGGCAAAAATGTTATTTTTGACTCCTGACCCAGCAATCTGCTTTCCAGGCTCATTTTAAAAAGTGTTTATGAGGATACTAGGTCCACAAACAGAGAAAAGTTGATTTATTTCTAATTTCTGAAATTCATAAGCTCTTGACCGTGCTGAAGTCCTGACTACTTTATATTAAAGTCGCTTCATTTTACCAACCCACAGTTTCAAAGATTCTGGCATTATTTTGCTCAGAACCAACTGTAAGTTGCATGAGGGGACACACTCTGAAACACATGAGGCTTCCAGATAGCTTTTGTGAAAAGGGAATGCCTCTGTATGCTACAGTGCACCAGACTTGCTGGAGAAAAATTTGCAAAATTCCCATCCCAAAATCTCAGGTTCTTTTACAAGCTTTTCGAGCTTAATGTGTTGTTACTCGGTTACCTCCCTCCCTCTTCCCCATCCCCATTTAAAACTCTGACTTATTGGGATAGAGAGAATGCTTTTGGGATTATGATTTTTTTTTTGTCCCCCGCCCTTACTGAATCTTGACCTCACAGCCCTTAGAAAATTCAGCCCCATGTGATAGATACAATGCATCTCTTGAATTGTTGATATAGTACTCTTCATAGTTAACTTTATTACTGTTGATATGTGGTGATAGGGTGCAGTGCTACTTTGACCAGAATTGTGAAGGGAGAGATCATTGCCAAAGATTTGTTATAGTAAAATTCAGAATGAAAAACCTGGCAGTGTGAGTGATCCAGCAGCATCTGAAGATAGAACAAAACCTCCAGCACTTCACATCCAACCTGAATAATAGCAAGATCTGAAATCCAGCATGGTCTCTGTCCCAATCTTGTTGGTTCTGATACCATAGAAACCACAGTGAGTTGGAAATTATTGCCTCACCTTTCAGGTTTTTGATACCAATTAGAGGGTCACGTTTCACAATCTGCATCAGATGTATTTTATTGTAGTGGTAACTGATTGCTTCTGGAAAAGTTCCCATCAAAATGGAATAAAAATGAAAATGGCTTTGATGTCGAGACCAAAGCCTCAAGCCTGGCCCCTAAGGAATCACTTTTTTGAATTGCCTTTAACATTTCACAAAGCTAAATTGAATTTTGCTGCATATGTGTACATTTCAGATTCTTTTATTGAAATGCTTCTTGTGAAAATGTTGTCTCAGATTTATTCATGCAAGGATTTACAACTTATCGAAAAGACAGGGAGGTGGGCAGAGGGGGCGGGGTGGCCTTGTTAGTTAAGAACAAAATTTAAATCTATGGCACTGAATGACATAGGGTCGGATGATGTGGAGTCTGTGTGGGTGGAATTGAGGAACCACAAAGGCAAAAAAACCATAGTGGGAGTTATGTACAGACCTCCTAACAGTGGTCGGGACCAGAGGCGCAACATGTACCGGGAAATAGAAAAGGCATGTCAGAAAGGCAAGCTCACGGTGATCATGGGGGACTTCAATATGCAGGTGGACTGGATCCAAAGAAAGGGAATTCTTGGAATGTTTCTTGGATGGCTTTTTGGAACAGCTTGTCATGGAGCCCACAGGGAGCAGGCTATTTTGGACCTAGTGCAATGGAATGATTCAGACTTTATAAAAGATCTTAAAGTAAGGGAACACTTAGGAAGCAGCGATCATAATATGGTAGAGTTCAGTCTGCAGTTTGAAAGAGAAGGCAAAATCGGATGTAATGGTGTTACAGTTAAATAAAGGTAATTATGAGGGCATGAGAGAGGAACTGTCGAAAATCGACTGGAAGCAGAGCCTAGCAGGGAAGACAGTAGAGCAAAAATGGCAGGAGTTTGTGGGTATAATTGAGGACACAGTACAGAGGTTCATCCCCAAGAAAAGAAAGATTATCCGGGGAGGGATTAGACAGCCATGGCTGACAAAGGAAGTC
>NC_057741.1:22018221-22062570 GCF_004010195.1 Chiloscyllium plagiosum | reverse complement strand
GTGGCTGAGGAAATAGCGGAGGCATTGGTTGAGATCTTTCAAAAGTCACTGGAGTCAGGGAAAGTCCCGGATGATTGGAAGGTTGCTGTTGTAACCCCCTTGTTCAAGAAAGGATCAAGACAAAAGATGGAAAATTATAGGCCAATTAGCCTAACCTCGGTTGTTGGTAAAATTCTAGAATCCATCGTTAAGGATGAGGTTTCTAAATTCTTGGAAGAGTAGGGTCGGATTAGTACAAGTCAACATGTATTTAGTAAGGGGGGGGGTCGTGCCTGACAAACCTGTTGGAATTTTTTGAAGAGGTGACAGGTAGGTTAGACCAGGGAAACCCAGCGGTTGTGGTCTATCTAGACTTCCAAAAGGCCTTTGATAAGGTGCCACACAAGAGGCTGCTGAGTAAGGTGAGGGCCCATGGTGTTTGAGGTGAGCTACTGGTATGGATTGAGGATTGGCTGTCTGACAGAAGGCAGAGAGTTGGGATAAGAGGTTCTTTTTCGAAATGGCAGCCGGTGACAAGCAGTGTCCCACAGGATTCGGTGTTGGGGCCGCAGCTGTTCACATTATATATTAATGATCTGGATGAAGGGACTGGGGGCATTCTAGCGAAGTTTGCCGATGATACAAAGTTAGGTGGACAGGCAGGTAGTACTGAGGAAGTGGGGAGGCTGCAGAAGGATCTAGACAGTTTGGGAGAGTGGTCCAGGAAATGGCTGATGAAGTTCAATGTGAGCAAATGTGAGGTCTTGCACTTTGGAAAAAAGAATAGAAGCATGGACTACTTTCTAAACGGTGAGAAAATTCATAAAGCCCAAGTACAAAGGGATCTGGGAGCGCTAGTCGAGGATTCTCTAAAGGTAAACATGCAGGTTGATTCCGTGATTAAGAAAGCGAATGTAATGTTATCATTTATCTCAAGAGGGTTTGAATATAAAAGCACCGTTGTGCTACTGAGACTTTATAAAGTTCTGGTTAGGCCCCATTTGGAGTATTGTGTTCAGTTTTGGGCCTCATACCTCAGGAGGGACATACTGGCACTGGAGCGTGTCCAGCGGAGATTCACACGGATGATCCCTGGAATGGTAGGTCTATCATAACTAGGAACGGCTGAGGATCCTGGGATTGTACTCTTTGGAGTTTAGAAGGTTAAGGGGAGATCTAATAGAAACTTAGAAGATAATACATGGCTTGGAAAGGGTGGACGCTAGGAAATTGTTTCCGTTAGGCGAGAAGACTAGGACCGTGGGCACAGCCTTAGAATTAGAGGGGGTCAATTCAGAACAGAAATGCAGAGACATTTCTTCAGCCAGAGAGTGGTGGGTCTGTGGAATTCATTGCCACAGAGTGCAGTGGAGGCCGGGACACTAAATGTCTTCAAGGCAGAGATTGATAAATTCTTCATGTCACAAGGAATTAAGGGCTACGGGGAGAATGTGGGTAAGTGGAGTTGAAATGCCCATCAGCCATGATTAAATGGCGGAGTGTACTCGATGGGCCGAATGGCCTTCCTTCCACTCCTGTGTCTTATGGTCTTTTATTTGCCTCCACACCTCACCTGAAGGTGTTAATTCCTTAGGACCTTACTGTTGTGATCGGTATTCACAGAGAGCCTGAGGGTGAGTGTTTGCAAGAGTTGTAACAGCCAATCCAGTGACAGCAAGGTTAGTAACGAATGAGCGGGAATCCTGGTCAGTACTGCTCTTCACCCAAATGTAGGATGCTGAGATTAATTATATCAACCTTCCTTTTACTACAGCTCGGAGGATCTGATCAAGTGTAAATTGGAGAACAAACGAGAGCTTCTTGATCAGTTAGTGACGAGCTCATTGCCAAATTGCCTTCAGTTTGTGGAAGAGTAATCCCAATAAGTGACCCATATGTCCTGTTTTTGTTGCCTTTCATAAGTCCTGAACTAGCCTTAGTTACATTCTTGCAGCCATACATTTCTAACACTGAAACAGACATGCTTCAACCCCAAACACCCAGCAATAATGATTTTCATCCACGTTGAATCATTATAGGCTCATCTGATAAATTACTTGGGAAAATTCTAAACTTGGTGAATCGTCTGATCAAGTGTCAAGGGGTCAAAATAAGAGTATTGTATTTGCTATTATTTCATCTACAACAAAAAACCATGAATGGGGCCAATGCTGAAATTACTGTTGGTACTAACTTCAAACTGGTCACCTTTTTTTTTCATTTTATATTTAGGCAGTTTTCCAAGGAGACTGGCAGCCTGCTATCAGTGTTCAAGGAAACAATGGTCAATATGATGAGCCAGAATCTGCTGTCAAAATAACGGTGAGGTTCCATGGTGTTTGCAATTATTCCTGCATAAATATTACTGCAACTGCAGGTAAAGAGACAGACACATTGTAAAATGTGAATATGTACAATTAGTTGTCGGAGTTGCTGTTTTCTGCAATTAACTTTATCAAAATGTGTTTTCACTGTCTATTTCACCATTGAATTGAATGTCATGAAACTATGGTTTGCAAGTGGACACAAACTAACCCTGCCATTGATATTTAACATTAATAATTAGAATAAGTTCTCTTTCACCAATTAGCTCTCTGACACTAAAGTGTGGTGTCTGATTCTTAAAGGTTTTGAATGTTTCAGAAGCATTTTAAAATAAAAAGTATTTCCTCTATCTCCTGTTTCATTCTTCCATTACCCCCTTTCTCTTTTACCTGCTTGCACATTGGATGAACCTTTTGGATTTATACAGCTTTTCACTTGATTGTTTATTTCCTAAAGTTTAAATTTATTGTAATGTTCATTTAAGTATTGATGTATATCTTTCTGGGCCCAACAATTGATGTTTTCAATAATTTTTGGACAACATTTCTTTAACTGAAGATACAGATGTCAATTGCTGTTAGATGCCCTGCTACAGCGAAACCTGGCTTAATATTCTTGCACTCGGCTTCATATCTAATTCCAGATTTAAAGTTGTTTCATTAAACCCATCTATCACTGCATTCTGATATCCTTCCAGTTTAGACGTAAGAAAATTTGTTAAGACTCGAATTTGCAGTCGGCTCTACCTTTCTGTTAAGAATTGAGTTTCAGTGAGTTACAAGAAATCTTAATGAGCCAAAGCAAAACCTGAAATTTGTAGCTGCCCACTTTTAAATAAGCTCTTCAAATACAGATTTTGTTTGTGTGTTGCTTCCACTTTTGAAATGTTGCATGGATGTGGCATATAGTATCATTGAATGTGACTCACATGAGGATTCAGGTGAAGCATTTAGCATGTCAAATTTTTCCATATTATCCTCTTTGACTGTGACGCAATCTATTTTTAAAAGTTGTCATCTGAGCTGGAATTTATGTCTGAATAAACATAAGTATCTGTCAACAAATCCCATCAACTGTGGACTCTTAACACCACAATAATTCGTAAAATGGCTGATTGAGTAAGTTACGAAATTTTCTTGCCCTCTGTTCTGCCATGAAGACTTCTCAAAATATTGTACACTGTGTGCAAGCAGTGATTTGTAAAGGTTGATCAAAATTTTGTGCTTTGATGAAAATGAAAAGCAATGACTCTTTCAGACATTTTACTGATTTATTCATTTTGTCATGGCAGGTTCCCTCTTCAGACTTCAACCAGGAAGGAGAGAGTGACTGCAAGGAGGAACCAGACTGGTGGCGAGAAACACTGTACCCACAGTCATTTCCTAGGATCGAGTGTGCAGGCAAGTTGATTTAAAAAAAAAAATCTAGGCATAAGGCAATATTTTAAAATTAGAGTATAAAAAAATTATTTTTAGGAATAAAAATAAAACTTGTTTTTTTTACCTGATCCATCATCATCTTACTGAAGTGCCACAGTTGAACTGTTTCTGGACTTCAGTAATATTCTGTCTTTAAAACTTAAGGACTCTGAGCAGAGGAGGCAGTTCAGCACCTTCAGCCTGCACTGCCATTCAGTACAATTTCATGTGTGCTCCCCTTAACCATGCAACTCCTTACTGATTTAAAAAGTCTGTATCTCCTCCTTAACTTTACTCATCCACTACACTCTGTTTCGGTTTTAAATCTGCTACTCCTTATCCAAAAATTATGACCTCTGATTGCAGATTGCTCCACAACAGGAGACCTCTCTCTCCACTCACTTTGTGAATCCCCTTGAGCTTCTCAATCTCAGTTTCAAATAGATCTCCTTTCATCCTTCTAAACTCCAGAGAATGTTAGTCTTAAACTGCTCAATCTCTCTACATAAAACAAACCCCTCCTCTCTGAAATCAATCTAGTAGATTTTCTCTGCACTGCCTCCAATGTAACTACACCTCTCTTCAAGAGAAACAAAACTGTATACAATCCTCCAGGTACAGTCTCATTATGCCTTGTATAGTTGCAGCAACACTTCTCTACTTTTATACACTTTCTTTAAGAATAAATGCCAAAATTTCTTTTTACTTCCTGATTTACCTACTCTACCTGCATACCTAGTTTTAACTGATTTGTGCACAAGGTTAACCAGATCCGTCTGCACAAAAGTACTCCAAAGTTTCTTTGGCTTTAGATAATAAGTTTGTGACAATGATGCTCCTTTAACAAGGCTATGCTGTCCTTTGATTTTTTTTTTTTGCAGAGGGATTGTAACGTCCGTGGTTCTGATATGTCTATGTTTATCTACTTGAGAATGCTTTCAAGTCTTTATTTTAAAACACTTGTACAATGAAAGGAGTGTGGACAGTTCTCCCAGTTCAGGGTTTGGTTTGATTTGGTTTGGTTTTAGCAAGCAGTCAGTTTTGAGGCTACTGGTCAAAGAAACAGTTCCATGCTGATCTTCTCTCTGACATCTCTCCTGTAAGAACCTGTGTTTGATTTTGCCTTTTTGCCAAGGGGGTGGTTATGGGGATGGTGCAAATATTTGGATCAGCATCATTACGTTGTGATTGAGTTGATTGGGTTTTGAAATAGTTATGTTATTCTAAATTTGGTTTTCTTTTGTTTGTATATAAATAAATTCTGTTTTGTTTAAAACTGGGCCAGCTGCATAACTCCTGGAATATCCACACTTACACCTGCTGAAAACACCTAGAAAAGTTAGGCCCTGGGCTACCTTCTTTACATGTTTTGAGAAGATCTGGCTTGGCCCCGAGCAGACTGGGGGCTCTTTGCCAGATTTGTTCTATAGTTCTGATTTGGGATTAAGGTTGCTGGACTCGAAAGGCAGTAGCTGTTTGTGTCATTTGTTCTGGGTGTTGAATTCAATTGGTTTAAACAGTGCTTGGTGTAATAATGGCTCTTTCAGTCACTAAGAGCTTTCTGGAGGTGGAAAAAATGACTTTGGGGGCTTTACAAAAGGTGAACAAGGAAAAGCTCTATAATTGGCAGTCAAGCTGGAGTTGGAGCTGCCTCCTTCCCTGAGGAAAGGAGAGATGGCTAAAATTCAATTGAAAATGAAGCAGTTTGAGTTAGAGGCAAAAGAAAAGGAAAGGGCACAAGAAATGAAACCATTTGAATTACAGTTAAAAGCAGAGCAAAGAGAAAAAGAACAAATTGCTTGAGCAGAACAAAAAGAGGAGAGAGAGGAAAGGAAGAAAGAGAGTTTGAACTGGAGGAATTGAATTTGGAGGAAACTTGGCTTAAAAATATGAAGGCTGAAGTTCAGCTTAGTGAGGAAGAGTGTGTGGATGAGCAAACCCATGGTAGCCCAAGGCCTGATGACGATCTGTTTAAATATATTTAAGCATTGCCTAAATTTGACGAGAAGCATGTAGAAGCCTTTTTCATCTCATTTGAGAAGGTAGCTAAACAAATTAAGTGGCCTGTGACCATGTGGGTTTTGTTGATCCAAACCAAACTTGTAGGTAGAGCTTGTGAAGTATTGGCATCACAATCAGAGGACGTATCTGGGGTGTATCAGGAGCTGAAGAAAGCATATGAGCTTGTTCCGGAAGCCTACAGATATCATTTCAGGAATCTGAGGGATCCTGGTCAAACCTACATTGAGTTTGAAAGGATCAAACAAAGTAATTTTGATTGGTGGATAAGAGCATTAAAAATAGAGGCAGTTATTTTGGAGGAGTTGAAAAATTCACTTCCTCAGGTAGTGAGAACATATGTGGAAGAGCAGAGAGTTAAAATGGCAAGGTTAGCAGCTGAAGTGGCTGGTGACTGAGTTGGTTCATAAATCAAAGTTTGGCTTCCAACATAAATTTCAATCTGTGCGAGATAGAAATTAGGGAAAAGAGAAATCCGCACGTGATAAGGGAAAGGTAGATCTTAGTGAAGATCATAAGGACAACTTACCACAGGGTAAAAAGGAAACCCTTGAAGGGGAAAGAGAAGGTAAAAAGCTCCATGTTTTCACTGCAGTAAAGAAATCCATGTTGGTGGGTTAGGAAAAGCACTGGGAACCCCCAGATGTAGGAGAACAGGATAAGCCAGTGAATTTTGTTGGAGTGGTAACAGAAAGCATGGTGGAGGCTAGAAAGCTGCACCAGAATGTACAGCCCGGTCGGAAGTTGGTTAAGGAGGAAATGCCAGGTCGTCTTAAACTTTATCTTCCGTGAGTATATGGTTTATGTATAGGCCAGAAGCAGCAGGTGAAGAGATTATAATATTAAGAGATACAGATGTACTTCTGAAGGATTGTTGCCAGATAAAGTGCTGGTAATAGGAATTAACGGTAAGACAAGAAGTGCTCAATTATATAGAGTGAAGCTAGAGTGTCCAGTGAAGAGTGGAGAAGTCATGTAGGAGTACTGGACAACACTCAGCTCCAGGAATCCAATTTGTCCTTGCTAATGATATAACTGCTGCCTAATATAGTTGAAAAACCTGTGGAAACTCAGGCAACTAAGCTATTAAAAGATGCATATCCCAGGATTTTTCCTGACCATGTGGTAACGAAATCACAAAGTCACCAGTTGAAACAGGAGAGATCAAAGAGTATAGATAAGAAGGTGGAATGATCAGAGATTGTTTGATCAAATGGTTAAGAGAAAACAGGAGCAGATAAGTGACAAAGCAGACATCTTTAATTCAGTGAAATTAACTGAGTTACAGTAGAAAGATGAGAAACTAAGCCAATTTTTTCAAAAAGCATACACTGAAGAAGAAGCTAGATGTATCCTGATCTGCTATCTTAAAAATGATGTCTTAATGAAGAAATGGAGACCATATGTTCAGGCAGATGGGAAATTGGCAGAAGTTCATCAAGTATTGCCAATGGGTTATAAAAAGGAGGTGTTGCAGCTGGCGCATTAACTACCATTAGGTGGTCATTGAGGGATAAGAAAAACCCAGGCTAAAATACAAAAACATTTTTACTGGCCAGGACTGCGCAAGGATGTAGTTGAATTTTGCCAGACGTGTCATATATGTCAAGTAATTGGAAAAATGCAGGCAGTGATAAAACCGGCACCTTTAATCCCTATTCCTGTGACGATATGTATAGGGTATGAGCAGGTAGGGGGAAGAGTTAAGTTCCGAGTTTTGTGAAACAAGGTGTTCAGCTGAGCATGGCTCAGATCTGATAAGAACTTGCAGTTGACAATGGGGTGCTGGAGGCAAGGGTAATGGGTTAACAAGATGGAAAAGCATTCATTATGTAGAGCCATTTAACAATATTGATAGCATTCAGTATGTAAGTTCAGTTCACAAGGTGAGAAGTATTCATTATGTGAAGACAGCTATCAAGGTTAAGTTGTGTCATAGCAGATGGCTTAATGATTAGATTACTTAGTGTGGAAACAGGCCCTTCGGCCCAACAAGTCCACACCGACCCTCCGAAGAGCAACCCACCCAGACCCATTCCCCTACATAAACCCCTTCACCTAACACTACGGGCAATTTAGCATGGCCAATTCAGCTAACCTGCACATTTTTGGACTGTGGGAGGAAACTGGAGCACCCAGAGGAAACCCATGCAGACACGGAGAATGTGCAAACTCCGCACAAACAGTTGTCTGAGACGGGAATTGAACCCAGGTCTCTGGCGCTGTGAGGCAGCAGTGCTAACCACTGTGTCGCCCTTTACTATATTATCTTTACTATTGACACTCACTGATTGTAAGGGTCACTCAATCAATATGTATGTTATCTTATCTGGATGCTTCTTCCTGTAAATGACTATATACAGAGGTGGGTAGCTCTTCGGAGGGTAGGTGTGGACTTGTTGAGCTGACAGGTGTGTTTCCACACTGTAAGGAATCAAATCTAATAATTCATTAAGAAACTGCTGTTTCAGAGAAGACCGAGAACTCATGACTTGTGCACGGAGCCTGGAATAAAGATGAAGGAGGTAAAGTTATACTGTGTCTCTGAGCGTTTTGCTTCAACTGAGAGGGGAATGGGACGACAATATTGGAGTAGTAAGCAACCCCTGCATTTGAGGAACCTTTCACAAGAGTCTTAATTGATTGTGTTAGGACCCTTAGCTAAAACAAAAAGTGGGAAACTGTATTTGTTAACAATAATGGTTGTGTCCATGAGATTTCCAGAGGCTGTTCCATTATGCAATATCACAGCTAAAATGATTGTAGAGGAATTACTCAAATATGAATTACCCACAGAGATACAATCAGATCAAGGGTCAAATTTCACATCAAAATTGTTCAAGGAAGTTATGGACAGCTTAGGAATAAAACAATTCAAATCTACTAGATCCAGAATCACGGAGTGTGAAAAGGATGGCAGCAGACATTAAATACCATGCTGAAGACTTATAGTCAAGACTTGAGGCTGAGAGGGGGAAGATATAAAAGAGACCAAAGGGACAGTTTTTTCATGCAGAGGGTGGTACGTGTATAGAATGAGCTGCCAGTAGAAGTGATGGAGACTGATACAATTGCAACATTTAAAAGGCATCTGAATAAGTATATGAATAGGAAGGGTTTGGAGGGATATGGGCCAGTTGCTGGCAGGTGAGACTAGGTTGGGTTAGGATATCTGGTTGGCATGGACGCATTGGACCAAAGGGTCTGTTTCTGTGCTGTACATCTCTATGACTCTATGATTAACCAGATGATTGGGATAAAGGAATTCCGTTTGTACTACTTGCTGTCAGAGTTGTACCAAATGAATTGACCAAATTCAATCCATTTGAATTAGTTTTTGAAGTGAGAGGACTGCAAAAATTGATTAAGGAGAAATTGGTAAGTCATAATTCAGAGACTATGTATTTGGACTGCATGTCTGAAAGAACGGAGTCGGTTTCAGCATTTGTAATGCCAAATGGACTGTATCAATTAAATAGAATGGAGGAGTTGGCTCGACAGCATTTACAAGTATCACAGCACATGATGAAACGGGAAGCAGGCAAGAATTCTTAAAAATCACAATTTTGCTATCGGAGATAAAGTATTAGTATTACTTCTAGTGGTAGGTGAACCTTTAAAAGCAAGATTTAGTGGGTCCTATCAAATTGAAAGGGGCTTGAGTGAGGTGAACTACTTGGTAGGGCTTATGCCCGAAACGTCGATTCTCCTGTTCCCTGGATGCTGCCTGACCTGCTGCGCTTTTCCAGCAACACATTTTCAGCCCCGTACTTGATAGGGACTCCAGACATAAAGAAATCTCACAGAGTATGTCACGTGGATATGCTCAAAAGATATTTTGACAGGGAAGGAAAGTCAAAGGAGATTTGTTATTGGTACAACACAGAGGGAAGAACTCAGTTCACAGGATTCTGAATTGGACATTCCTCGAATTAAATTGGACAGTATCGAAGTTGCCAAAATTTGGGACAAATTATTGAGTCACCTTCCAGAGGAAAATCTAAATGACCTGAAAGAATTATTACCATTGCATAGGGATGGTAATATGCTGGGAAATACCAACCTAACTATGCATTTTGTAGATTTGGAAATGCTGTTCCGATTAAGTAACATCCTTATAGGCATAACCTGCTAAAGTTGGCACAGGTTCAAAAGGAGATTGAACACACGCATATTTGCAGTGAGTTACAGTGACCGGATCTCATTACTCATGGTAAAACCAGATTGTACCCAATGGCTATGTGGACTATCGCAAAGTCAATGCAGTCACAAAGACTGATGCATATCCAATTCCATGTTTGGAAGGTTGTGTTGAAAATGTGGGACAAGCAGCTTATATTTCTAAGTTAGACTTGCTCAGAAGATACTAGCAGATACTGTTGTCTGAAAGAATGGAGACAGTTTCAGCATTTGTAATGCCAAATGGACTGTATCAATTTAAAGTTATGCCATTTGTTATGAAAAATGCACTAGCCACATCTCAGACTAACAATAAGGTCATGTCCAGATTACCCAATTGTGTAATATTGATGACTTGGCGATTTTTAATCACACATGGAAAGAACATTTGCAACATTTTTCAGAATTGTTCAATTGACTTCGGGAGGCAGGCTTTGTGATAAACCTGGCTAAAGTGAATTTGCCAAAGCCCAAGTCACCTTCCTAAGCCGTGTCATTGGACATGGACAAACGGCCCCCTGGAATACAAAATCAAAGATAATTGGGGAGTTTCCCATATAATCAGCAAAAGAGCAGTCCCACAATCCCTGTATTTTATCAGAAATTCGTGCTAAATTTTAGCAGTTCAGATATACTGTGGGATCCCCACACAGACACGGGGAGATTGTACAAACTCTGTCCAGTCAGCCAAGGCTTGAATTGAATCTTGGTCCTTGGCGCTGAGGCAGCAATACAATGCACTGTGTGCTGTGCTGTTTCTAACCTTTAAAAATATTTCCGATTGGTCTTTTGTTTTTTAATCTGTAAAATATTTCTCCTATTTACCTTTAATCTGAAAGCAATTTACAATAGATTTTCAGATTAGTAGTTACTTATGAGCAAGTGAACCGAATGGCTTTCCTGTGATGTCACATTGTGTTTTCACTCTGTTTACAATGAGCTCCTTCTCCACAGCTCTTTTCCTGGCTCACTACTGGCTGTACTCTGCCTGATGCGCAAAGGACCCTTATTAAATACTCTCTGCTTCTGTTTCAACTGTTTCAGGACTGTACTGCATGGCAAGTAAATTATGAGGAGAATGGAGAGGATAAATAGTCTTTTCCATGGGGTTGGGGAGTGCAGAACTAGAGGGAATAGGTTTAGGGTGAGGAGGGGAAAGATATAAAAGAGACCTAAGGGGCAACTTTTATGGTGTGTATGGAATGAGCTGCTAGAGGAAGTGGTGGAGGCTGGTACAATTGCAACATTTAAAAGGCATTTGGATGGGTATATGAGTAGGAAGGGTTTGGAGGGATATGGGCCAGGTGCTGGCAGGTGAGACAAGATTGGGTTGGGATATCTGGTCGGCATGAATGGGTTGGACTGAAGGGTCTGTTTCCATGCTGTACATCTCTATGAATGTATGATTCTCAGTCAGAGTTCTGAGATCACTGTCTGACTATCCTGTCTGCTGAGATATAACCTGTATTGCAGTAATATTGTATTTGACATGAACTTGAACAGGTTATGTATTGGGGTGTCATGTTGTGGCTGTTCAGGGCATCGGTGAGGCCACTTTTCGAATACTCCATACAATTCAGGTTGCTCTTCTATAGGAAAGATGTTAAACTTGAAAGGGTGCAGAAAAGATTTGCAAGGATGGTGTTAGCACTGGAGGTTTGAGTTATGGGGAGAGGCTAAATTGGCTAATTTTTTTTTTCCCTGGAGCTCCAGCAGCTGACGGGTGGCCTTATAAAAGGTTATAAAAACATGAGGGGCGAAGATAAGGTGAATGGCCAAGGACTTTTCTCCTTGAGTGGGGGAGTCCAACGCATAGGTTTAAGGTGAGAGGGGAAAATTTTAAAAAGGACCTGAGAGGTTACTACTTCATGCAGGGGGCGGAGCTTGTATGGAACAAGCTGCCAAATAAAGTGGTGGAGGTGTATAATTGCAACATTCAAAAGGCATCTGGATGCTTGCAAATGTGATTATGTCAGATTGGAATGTCTGTTCGGTGCAGACATGTTGGACCAAAGGGTCTGTTTCCGTGAGGTGTTACACTATGTGATCATGTGATGGGAAGTCCAGAAGATGACTTTATTGGTTGACATCTTTTTCCCTCCAAAGATTTGCCAGCGAGAACCACAGAGGAAGGATACAAGTCCTCAATCAAATGTGGTTTTATATGGGCTTGGGAGCTTACAAGCCCAGGATGAAGAATGACTAATTAAATCAGACGTTTTCTGGCTCCTTTAAAATATTCAAATTATCAACCAGCCACCTGGAAGTGGGTTTTGAATCTAAATTAGTGGTGCTGGAAAAGTACAGCAGGTCAGGCAGCATCCGAGGAGCAGGAATGTCTAACCCAAACCCAGAAGATGATCTGAAAATCTTCCAATGAAGAGTCATGCTGGACTTGAAACATGAACTTTGTTGCTGTCTCCATAGATGCTGTCAGGCCTGTTGAGGTTTTCCAGCATTACTTGCTTTTTATTTCAGATCTCCAGCATTCACAGAATGTTGCTTCTAATCTACACATGGACAGATTGAGTTCAGATTTCCAATTTTTCAAAAAAAATTCTTTTCTAATGCAATCCACTTGTTCTTTGGGATTCAAATTAACCCCAAGTCTTTGTGAATTTAATAAATAGGTGAATTCACTAATTACTTTTTATGAAAGGACATTAAGGTATGATTCTTAATTTATGTATTCCCAGTACTGCAATAATTAAATGCTAGTCAGAACAAAGAAATGAGTGCTTAGAGAAATTCGTGGATTTTTGCATTTAACTCTGCATTTAAACCATAACATCAGAGCAAAGTATAGTTTTCTAAAAGGCAATTTTAAATATAATGTTAAGATCTGAATAATTACTGCATGAATTGCCCTTAAGTGGAGGTACAAACTTTGGAACCCTTCAAGAAACAGATTGGGTATTGTGTTAGGAAGATGCAGGGTGCTATGGAACAAAAAACTGGATGAGCAAAATTACTTTGCTAATGTGCATTTGCTTTTGTAATCTGAGCTTCAAGGCACCTGTTAGATGACTCAACTGTCATTCATCTGTATGGAATGGCATTTTAAGGCTTCGACAGGTGAATAAGAGTTGTTTTACTTAGTATTTAGCAGTGAAGACATACTTCAGTCACTCACAATCGATGGGAGGAATTGTGGTTGCATGACTTAATTGGAGCATTGCCTGTTGAGCCAGAAGCAAAATTCTGTTCTACTAATTACAAAATCACTGATGAAGCACTTCAACTTAAGGTTTATTTTAAATGTGTAATTCTATATGTTTATTCCTTTCTGCATGATTTCTGTTTATCACAGGTCCAAACGAAAATGTTTTTCTTGGTTTTACTGTAAATCTAAGAGTTTTTTTAAAAAAAGAAAACTAACAAGTTACTTCTACTTAATAATTTTGTGTTCTTATTGTGTTTTAGAATGCTACACTGATGCCAAGGAAAAGGATGGAACTGAGTGTCCAGTTTTAAGAGGACACGCGCATAATGGAGATTGTCTTCTCCAGTTAGACCTGGTAAGTTAAAGATCTATTTCCAAAGATAATTGTTTCAACTTTGTGTTGAAACATAAATGCCTTAACATGAAATAACAGTTACAGTGTTGACTTTAAGCTGTTTTTCTTGAGAACTGAATGTTCAGTATCCGGTATAGTTAATTTTGGAGAGAAGTAAAAGACCTATTGCATCACTATAATTTTGCACAGATAATGTCTAAATACAATTCACAGTTATGATTGTGCAATACTTAAATTACCTCCATTTTTAAATCTAGAAATATTTTTGCTAAAAGCATACCACTTTTCCTGCATTACTTTAAGCCTTATCAGAGCTCTTCTCATTTTTTTTCTCGTTAATGTCCTGTTAAACTGTTATTCCATGACAACTGTAATGCTTTCCATACTTCCACTATATATACCAAGCTAAATGTAAAAATTCTGTGCACAACATTCACTAGCGCTGGTCATATCCTCATAAGTATTAGCACATGCCTCTCACAATACAGTTAGGTATGCATGCTTTATTATCAGTGCTAGCTGATATAAAGAAAAACAGGATAATTAAAATAGTGTGCACTATAAATCAAAATTTGAACTTTAACAATTCTGTTCAAACGTAGGGAAGAAAGATAACTTTGTTCAATCAAATACTTTTTTTTAAAAAGAAAAAGTTAAATAATCCCCCTTATTTAATAAAGAAACAAGCTGGAGATAGTGTAGTGGGTTAGTGCATTGAGTTTTTGAAGTTCTGGACTAGGTTAAATCTGGCTTTGGCTGATCGAATGAATGATTCCCAACTAACTTCAAATAGGATTATTATAAAGATGTTTCGTTTAAACCTCATTCCCAATGGCTGTAAAACTTCCTGAATTTGGCAAAATCACTGGATGGGGCAAAAGAGAGACCAGGTAGAAAATAAACCTAAAAATATTTAACTGGAGCAAAAGTGGTTCGATGGAGGGGGCGATATTTTTCTATGGTTGAGGTACACTGCTTCTGTAGAGAAGGGAGATCATTATGCTGTCTCAGAAGCACATTAAAGGAAGGCTTTTATATAGCCAAGATTTGCCAAAAGAGGAAATACGTGAAAATGGGTCCCTTGGTATTTTAACCTATTGTCAATATCTCATAGTATAGTAAGCATTAACTAGAATTCTGACTATAGCTTTTTAAAACTTGTCATTTAAAAAAGTTAAATTTGTGTAGGAATTCATCAGTCAAGGAAGCAAAGCATACTAGGTATCTACATAAAGCTGAGCTAGAAGATTACATTTGCATTTTGGTCAGGTAAAGGTAAAGTCATAGAGGACAACAGGGCTGCTCTCATTAGAGAGAGAGATGACTATTGGTGAATTTAACCTGAGGTTCGATTGAGAAGGAGGGGCATTCACAATAACCTCAGCTCTTTGGAGAATTCAACCCACACTGTTGGTGTCACTCTGCATTGCAAACCAGCTGTCCAACCAGCAGGGTTAACTGGCCCCTTTTTTTGGCCAGAAACCCTTATTCAGTGTCAACTCCATTTATTTTAATTCAGATATTAAATATTGATCAAGATTATGCAGTTGCAATGACAGTGAAATTCAATATTCACTGTCATTACAACTGTTAAATCAGTAGCAACTTCTAGTATCAGCATGCAGTTAAATATAGAACCCTTCAGTTACTCTCAATACTTTCCTTATTTTCAATGGAATATGCTGATGAAAACTTCACAGATGGAAATCTTCAGAAATCAATGGATCACCATGAGTTTCCATTTTTAATCTTTCTAAGGAGAGGAAATGCCTTTTTGAATGAGTGTAACTGGACTTGTAATGATTAACAATTTTTGTGCCACTTTTCAAAAAAAAGTCATTTTTTAATGTATTTTTAAACTTGAATATTTCACTTTCTGCCTTAAACCAATATAATGATTTTTTTTCTTGGGTTGTAAATGATTAAAATTTGGAATATAACAGTGCTTTTTCTGTTTTGGTTTGCTGTCTCAGAGAATCCTTCAACTTGTTTGACTGCTGCAATAAAACAAAGCGCTGGAGAAACTCAGCAATTCTGGAAGCAAGTCACACTGGAGTCAAAATAGTAACTGTTTTTTCTCTTCACAGATGCTGCCAGACCTGCTGAGTTTTTCCAGCATCCTCATAATATTGGCTTTAAATTGGTTGCTGTGCTTGCTTGATAACTCTGCAGTTGCTGGAAGCCAGGATCTCCCTTGGTGCCAGAATTGAATTAGCTTCAGGGAAAGGTGAAATTCATGCTTCAGAAATTGCTTCATCTTTGTGGGTATTTTTCTTCAATGTCAGCCATTGACTACAGAATCTGGGTCATTAAAATAAGTTGTTTCATGTGCAACCAGGCAAAGGCATTTCATATTGAAATAAGGGAACTTGCTATTTTAATTTGAGGAAGTGATTGAGTGCAGAATAAAAAATATTTTTTCACATTAATTACATTTCTAAAAGTTGCATTTTTCTATCTCAGCAGACTACAGCAGCCTGTGAGGTGAACTGCAGAGTAGAGCATGACGCTAGAGGGAGGTCAGCTGTCATCCGCAGGAAACTGTTCTCCAGTGACTGTTCAAGCTCAGATGAAACCGCTTCAGAAGGCGGAAGTGACTGGGATGACCCCCCAGATGAAGAGCTTTTTTCTCGCACACATCTTTAATTCTACTTAGTTGTTTCCAGCTCGAACGGAACTACCCTTTTGATAAGTTCACAACTCTCTTGTTGAGAACTTATTGCTCTTTAGAAAAAAAACTTCAGTTTTCTTTTCATTTAACTGCTTTAGATAGGTATTTATCTTTCTCTTCTTGTAGGTTTCACTGTTAGGCATTGAATGCAATACCATGACAGAAAACTAACTAAGATAGTTTAATGAAACCTTGGCTTTTTCAACTAGTATAGGTTGTGTTTGTCAAAGAATGATTGTGCATGTGCCTATCTAACTAGCATCAATGCTTATTTTGCTGATTAATTACTACCGCTTTCATTACTACTGTAGGACTACCATTGTCACTAGGACAACTATGTCTACTACAACTTCTGCTATTCAGAGGCTCTTAGCATATGGCACAGAATAATGCTTTGTTGTAAAAGAATTGGGAGATAAATACTTCAAGCTAAACTTTTCGCATAACTAGATCAGTGCCTTTCTGAATGCAGGAGAACAGCATGGATGAATAGATTTAAATCATCTAATTGAAACCTGTTAGCTCACTTCAAAGTAGGAATGACAAGATTGTGCTTTAGAGCCAGAATAAGTATAAATACTTTTTTTCCTGAATGATTCTAAATGCGTTTTCATAAAATTAACAAGTTTATTGAGTATGGCTTGTGAATTGCTAACTGTGAAAGTTCAGGATTCTACAAAGTTATGGGAAAGGTTTCAGTGTGAAGGTTTGGGTTGATCAAATGGAATGAGACTATTTTTACTTGGAGCTAAGACAACAGTATTAAACAGGTGGATGGTAAAGCCATGCACTCTAGTTGTGAGAAGTCCTGAGCCAATGCAGTTAGTCCATGTTGTGGCTGTGATTTTGTAGTTCTTAGCAGAATTTGTTTGTGTTTTGGAGGGGTGTGAGAAACCATTCTGGCATTTTACTTGTGCTGACTGCAAGAACCAAGTGTAGACTTAAAACTGAAGATTCTCATTTACATGTGTGACTGCAGTAGTGATTGTTGCTTCATGTGGCTTGCTTTGAGGGTTTTTATCCTTATTTTGTAACACTGGTGTCATAAACATCACTTTGACATCATAATGTAATTGTTGAATATCTGTCACAACCTTGTGCTTTGAATCTGCAAAATGAAAAGCCAAGGGAAACAATATTCTGGTCACCAGGTACAACGAGTCATGAGTGTTTTCAACTTCATGACTGGCAACCTGGATCCCATGACGATAATCGCTGGTTACAACGGAGATCAAAAATTCAAGTTGTTTTCTTGAACTTGAATTTATATTAGGAACAGAGTAACCACAGAACTTATCATGGTGATAATTAATATTATAATAAGAAAGTAGAAGGATTGAGTTGAATTAGCTTTCGGATAAATTCAGCATCCAGAACTGTTCTAAGCTGCAACATTATTTTTTTGTTGGCATGTGTAAGCCAAATGTAAAATATGGAATAATAGTTTGCACATAAGTGTGTCAGAGATGATTATTATGCTCTGTGCAGTGAAACAGCAGTTTTAGGCATTAAAATTTTAAATTTTACAGAACATTTATCAGGGCCCTTTTATGTAGACTAATTTTCAATTGGAGATTATTTTATTTGAAACAAAGCTTATGTAAACTAGCAAAAACAAATGATACAGCTTTAAGAAATTCATAACCATTATTTTAAGTAGGGTTACAGAATTTTTTTAAATGGCTATGGATGTTAATGAGAAGAGAGGACTGAAAGCCTCCTCTAGATCATTTTGCTTAAGTTATGATTTCTTTTTAGAGCTGCTTATACAGACAAGACTTCATGTCGGGTGATGCATGAGCCTGGCAAAAAGAGTAACATAATGTCTATCATCTTGGGAAAGAAGAAAAGGCTTAAGAGGTGGGTTAGGGAATATAATGAAATGTTTACACATGTCACCTGTACTAGTTTCCATATTTACATGATTCAAAAAACAAAAAAGCAGCACTCAATTGGGATAGTTTGAGAAATGTGATTTCAAGTTTCTTATGGTCAGGTTTTCAACTGAGTGGTTTATTGAGAAATTGCAGGGAGAGTGTTTTATTTGTCATCTATTGCAAGCAGGTTGAAAAGAGAACATAGAACTCACTGTAGAATAGTGTATACCATAGCACTGAAACCTGAGTTCCCCATTTCTCAGTTGTTAGCCTTTTTCTCATTTTTGCTTAAAGTGGTTGTATTGTTCTCTGATTTCATGTATACCAGAGTAACTGATTTTGTTTCATTGTGGAATTACTTTACACCTAAATAAAGACTCCAGTAAAATCCAATGAGCATTTTTTTGTTTATCTCCTTTCTGCAATATTCATTTAAATAGTGATTTATAAAACATGGTTCAGTCGAGCATTTGTTAACTATTTACTGAGACAGTCTTCAGTGATTTACTCAAGGGTCGTGAGGCAAATCATCCTGTTTAAAATCTTATGCTTTCAATATAATAATGGCAGACTGATTCCAAAGAACTGCAACTGCTGGTTTTTGAGAGTTAGAGTTGAACCACAAATTGTCCCAGTCCACATGTATTTCTAAGAGCACTCTAATTTCCTCCCTCAATTCATCACCTTGGGCCAAAAATGCTGACGTTTAGTTGATCACTATTCAATGGAAATTAGTACTTAGCTAATGCTATACAAACGTAGCCATTATTTGTATGATTGTCGTTAGAGTGTAGTCTGTCATATGCACAGTAGCAACTTGGAGAAAGTGAGGACTGCAGATCAGAGTCGAGAGTGTGGTGCTGGAAAAGCACAGCAGAAGGGACAGCATCCGAGGAGCAGGAGAATCGACATTTTAGGCATAAGCTCTTCATCAGGATTTTTCTGGTCCTCAGATGCTGTCTGACCTGTGCTTTTCTAGCTACACACTCGCGACACAGTAGCAACTTGCCAAGTCTCCTTTGACAGCATCTTTGAAATCAGTGATCCTCTTCCAATTGGAAAGAATAGCAGGCATGAGAGAATGCCAGCTCTTGAAAATTCCCCTCCAAGCTACACAGTATCCTGGTTTGGAACATTTCTTGGCTGTTGGGTAGGAATCCTGTGACTCCCTTTCCAGCAGGTGGGTGTATCTGTACCCCCACCTGCTAGAGTTTAAGAAAGCAGCTCACCATCTCCTTGGGTGCATTTGAGAATGTGCAACAAATGCTGGCCTTGCCAACAATGTTCACAAGCTGTGAATAAATAGAAAAAGCATCACAACCAACATTGATTCCATTTGTCAATAAATGCAATTTCCAGTGCAAACCAAAAACAATGCTATCTGCTCAATTGCTTTTTTAACACTCAATGAAGGCAGTTAAAGTTTTAAAGATGTCAGCTAATGGTAGTATTCGACAAGATCCCAGAGTGTCACTTGACTTGATAGATTATAAGCTTTAAGTTGTGTTCTGGGGCTATGCCATCAAATATTTCACAATTCTGAATGCCCTTCAGAAGATGGTAAACTGCCTCCTTGAACTGTTTAAGGTGCTGTCTAAGGATCTTTGGTGAGTTTCCACAGTGAGTTGTGTAACTGAGCTACTTGATAGTGGAGAGAGTAAAGTTTGTAGATGTGACAGTCAAAGAGGCTGAGTTGATCTAAATGATATCAAGCATCTTGAATGAAGTTATACACTGCAAGATTCCTAAACTCTGATATGCTTTGTACCATGGTATTTATGGCTAGGTCTATTCAGTTTCTGGTCAATGGTAACCCCAAGATATTGGTCGTGGGAGATTTGGTGATGATAATGCCATTGAATGTCAAATGTTGATGGTTAGATTCTCATCTGCCAATTTTCAGTCCAAACCAGGATATTGTCCAGGTCTTGTTGCATTTGGACAGGGATTGCTTCTTTTCTGAGGAGTCATAAATGGTGCTGAACATTGTGCAGTCAGCAAAATATCCCTTCTTCTGACCTTATGCTGGCGGTAATTGAAGTATGAAATGGTTAAGCCAAGGACACTGCCTTGAAGAACTCTTCAAGATCACAGATGGATGACCTCCAGTAACCACAACCATTTATACCAGGTATGACTCCAGCAGTAAAGAATATTTCCCCTGATTCTCATTGACTACAATTTTGCTAGGGTTCCTTGATGTCCAAAGCAGGGTCACTCTCACCTTGCCTTTGCAATTCAGCTCTATGGTTTATATTTGAATGAAGGCTGCAATGAGGTCAGGAGTGAGTGGCCCAGGCAGAATTCAAATTGAAAAATCAGTGAGCAGGTTTTTGCTCAGCAAGCGCTAATGGATAATGCTGTCCCATAACTTTACTGATAATCGAAAGTAAGCTGCTTCTTTTGTCCAGCACATATCTGGACAATTTTCCATATTGTTGGGTAGATAAGTGTTACAGCTGTTCTGGAACAACTCAGCAAGAGGCACAACATCTTAGAGCACAAGTTTTCAATACTATTGCCTGAATATTGTCAGGGCTCATACCTTGGCAGTATTCAGTCCCTCCAACCATTTCTTTATATCCTGTGGAGTGATTCAAATTGGCATGATATTGCAGACCTCTGGAGAGGTCTGAGATAAATCATCCATTTGGCACGTCTGGCTGAAGGTGATTGATAATGCTTGAGCCTTTTGTACTGATATGCTGAATTTTGTACTGATATTCTGAAATCCCCTATTATTGAAGATGTCGTTTTTGGTAGAACCTTCTCTTCGAGTGAGTGGCTTAGTGAGGCTGCAGAGCTTAAGATCTCATCTCTTGATTTTGGAATGGTTCAGCTCTGCCTGACTTGCTGTATATGCTGTTTGGTAGCTTACCATGTTGACACCTCATTTTTAGGTGAACTAAGGTTAGTCCATGGCTTGATGGTAATGGTTGAGTGGAAGATATGCCAGGCCATGAGGTTGCAAGTTGTGTTGGAGTATAATTTGGCGGCTGCTGCTGATGGTCGACTGTACCTCTTAGATGCCCAGCCTTGAATCGAAGTCTATCCCATATGGCATTGTCATGGTAGCTCAAGACTGATAGGGAGTATTCCCAATGTGAAGACAAGACTGTGTGTATGTGTAAGGCATAAGTATGAATGTACCAGGTAGTTGCTTGACTAGTCTGTGAGACAGCTCTCTCAAGTTTGGCATTAGCTCACAGATGTTAGGAGGACTTTGCAGGGTTGACAGGTCTATGTTTACCATTGCTGGTTTCAGTGCTTTAGCCGGTGCTAAACGGTCCATCTGGTTAAGTTTCTTTTTTTCCTTTCTAGCACTTGTTACGACTGAGTGACTTGCCAGACCCTTTCCGAAGACAATTAAGAGTGAACCACATTGCTGTCGGTCTGGAGTCACAAATAGGCCGGGATATTAAGCAGAAACTTCTATAATCTGCATTTAGTGCAAGTCATCACCATGATGAAGGAATTTCAGTCAGCACTGGGTGTGGTTATCTGATGGCTTTTGAAACAACTGATTGCAATTTAAGATTCCTGCTATTGGTCATTAAATCTTTGCATATTTGAAAAGCTAACACCTTAATTAATACCCTCTCCTAACAGTGGCCAGCAGTTTGGGAGTAAACATTGTCCTGACGCCAATTTTAAGCGTGACATAAATGGATGTTGTTCTTTGGGTTCAGGCCACAGTCTGATGGTGCCCCTTTACTCCGGGTAGAACTATGTCAGGGCTGCATTCGCTGTACGCTGACCCTGTCCTGTGTCCTGCGGATGAGGTTGTCAGGGTTGGTGCTGCACGGGCTGGGCACGGGAATGATTCTTTCAGCTTAGGATGACAACATGCTCCTCACATTCGCTGACCTGGGGACTATGTGTGAGTGCCATGTCTTCCGCCAGGATCGACTGGGCCGAATATTCCCGACTCCTGGTCAGTCCATAGTGGGTAGATTCTCTGTCAGAGGAGTTACTGGTGTTCAGCTGGAGCACCACCCATTTGATCTATCTGGGGGTCTACTTTAGCCCAGCTGAGGAATCCTAGCCAGCGAATTGGCAGCCAAAGTCTATCTCACCTAAGCCACTGGACAGGTTCTGAGTGCTATCTTACAGGAGCTGAGTGCTGGTCATAAACGAACTGGTGGCCTCCATGTTGTGGTACTAGCTGATCCCTTTGACTCCCACCCCCTGGTTTTGTCACAAGGTCAGAGA
Organism: Chiloscyllium plagiosum; assembly: GCF_004010195.1. Lineage (NCBI taxonomy): Eukaryota > Metazoa > Chordata > Chondrichthyes > Orectolobiformes > Hemiscylliidae > Chiloscyllium > Chiloscyllium plagiosum. Next base: position 22,040,372 of record NC_057741.1, on the reverse strand, counting down.
ACGTTGGTTCGTTTCTTCTGGAACAAGAAGATGCACTGGGTCACGGCTGAGGATCTGAGTCTCCCCATTGAGGAGGGTGGTTGATTGCTGGTGTGCCTCTGCACCCAAATGGCAACTTTCTGCCTCTGGACCCTGCAGCGATACCTTTTACGTCAAGCCTCCTCCGAGATGGTGCGCCCTGATATATTTTTCCGCCAGGTGCTTGACCTCAATTATATCACGCAGTTCCTGCTTATTGACCACAAGGGTTTGTAGGTCGCGCTCAGGATGCTGCATCTCTTTTACCAGGTCCTGATCAATGTCTGGAACATGCTCGACTCATGTTGGATCTACCCACCATCTGGAGTAGTGGCTGTTGTCAGGGATCTACTGCTCAGGAATCCGTATCTCCTCCATTGAGGGTTTGAGTGGCTGGCAGAGAGTCGTGACCGCAGGAGTGACCAGACTCTGGAATGTGCTGGGTGGTGGAGGCCTGGCCTGGATGTTGCCACAGGAGATGCCAAGCAAGACATGGTGGACATACAGTTTGCAACCGATGCCATCCATCACCTGAAAATAGTGATGCTCAGACTCGAAGTTATGCACTAGTTGAAGGATCTTCAGGTGCCAACTGAACGAAGCCCTGCATGGATGGAATTTCACATTGGCCCCAAGGTCCTGAACCTCCCTGAGGACTCCACAACCTGAACTGCCTCGCAGAATATATAGGCTGCTGCACAACATTCACCTCGACTCTTGTGTATGCTGTCTGGACATGCCTTGGCACACCTGTTGGGCTGCCAGGTGGCAGGGATCTTTGGGTGGAGGACTCTATGCAACAATCCTCCCTCTTTCCATTGGGTACCTTGGTGGGTGTTGCACCACTGCAGAGTGGTTCACAGGTCTCCCAGCTCAACTGTTTTGTGGTGCTATGGAGACCCTGAACTATGTATATATTGGTTGTAGGGGTTTTCATTCACCCTTTTAGTTAGTTGAAAAGCATCTTGGTGTTTTTTGGTTGCCCCTCAGCCCCATGGCTCTGATGTCTGGGCACTTGATGCGGAGGGACTTGGGCAGATTAGAGGACGTCCTGGTGGGTCTGCTCCCCTGCCTGGCCAGGCTGGCAATAAACAAATCCAGGTAGCAGGCTGTGAAGGGCAGGAGGTCGGCCCACTGCCTTCCCTTCTTCCGCAGTTACGTATGAGCCCAGGTGTCATTGGAGAGGGTGCATGCGGTGGCCATCAATGCTTTAGAGAGAGGTGTGCACTGCAAGGATACAGTGCTTTATTTCCTGCTCCAACTCCATTTTGATTTAGTCCCCTCCCTCCCCACTCTTCTCCGTTTTTATTTTGATGTCAGCATTGCCCTAACTGGCTTTGCTTGTCCGTATATGCCGGGTAGATGTTTTCTTGGTGGGGAAAACATATATTCTGAAGTCTGATCACAATGGTGTCTTTTTAACTGTCTCATTGTTTATATAAAAAAAACACAAATGACTTGGGGAGAAAAGGGCACGATTTGGCCCTATTAAAGAAAAGTGAACGCTTTAGGGGGCTCTTGTGCAGTGATAGTGTCCCTATTCCTGGACTGGGAGGCCTGGGTTAGAGTCCCCCCTGCTCCAGACGTGTGTAAGTAACATCAGTGAACAGGCTGGTTAGGAAAATAGGTTAAACGGACATGCTTTGATCTTGGTCAATGCTACCACAGAAGGAGACTTTTGAAAGATATGGAGATATTCGGACCCTTGTCAAGACTCATCAATATTCAAGCAACACTTACTCCATAAATTCTGTAAGGACCTCACCTCCAAAACAGTAACTGTTTTATGACACCACTGGAGTCACTAGGAGAAAATAAATGCTCATCCATCAGCATCTTGGTCGGAGCACCCTTTGGTCTGCATTAGGAACTGGAGGAAGGCTATGAGGTCTGGGAGAGCAGCACCAGATGCTGCGGGAGAGAGACATGGGAGAATTAGGTGACATCCTTCAGCTTAGGCAGATTCAGTGGGGCGGCCAAGTGGCTCAGTGCTTAGAATTGCTGCCTCTCGGCATTAGGGTTTGATTCCAGCCTCGGGTGACTGCATGGAGTTTGCACATTTTCGCTGTATCTGCCTGGTTTCCTCTGGGTTCTCCGGTTTCCTTCCACAGTGCAAAGGTTTGCAGGTTAGATGGATTAGCCATGGCTAATGTTGTAGGTTTTACAGGGATAGGATAGAGGGGTGGGTCTGGATGGGATGCAGTTTGGAAGGTCAGTGTCAACTCAGTGGTTCGAACGGCCTGCTTCCACACTGATTCTATAACTTCCTCCAATAATGCCTCCAGACCTCTTCTGAAAGCCATGTGTTGACCTCCTCAATCCCAATGCTATTATATACTTCTGTATGCCAGCTAGAGAACATCACCCCTTTGAATTGATATAGGGTGTGAGCAGCCCATGTGCACTGCTACACCTGCAAATTTGGCACCCCTAGTTCAAATTATGGTAATTCGAAATTTTGACTAAAAGTTGTATTCCAAAGCTGAACATTGTCACATTAATTGGCATTCTGCTCATTTGGCACCTGTTTTCATTCTTTGGCCAAAGTAACTTGGAGAAAAATCAAAAACATCGTAGCCAGATGTTACCAGATTGTATATCTATTTTACCATGAGGCAAATAAATGACTCATCAATGCAGTTTCTCTGCATCTAGAAAATATCAACAGTCACTGTTCACATCAGTTTTTCCATAAACCCAGGAGAGCAGGTGTGTTTTTTGGTGGAAAAAAGGAATGGTAGTAGGTTGGCTATTAATGAGCACTTGTATTAATTATGTCAACAGTCTCTTCTCATGCCCTTGAAAGAAATGTGCATTCTTTCGTAGCCAAAACCTCTTAATTTAGGGTGTAATTTTAATGCTGAAGATGAGTAAGCTTGTGGTCAGGTAAGATGTAAAAATGTTTTAAAATTCCATGTCTGGATTTACCGGATGTGAAATGTGGGCAGGAGGGTAGCAGTGGGCAGCCAACATGCTTTCAAGGCTGGTCATTTAAGTATTGAATTGGGAGCCTCACAATTTTACCTCCTGTGAGTTTGTCTCTGGCTGACCAGGTTTGTTGGACCTCAGCATTTGTAGGGAGGTGAGGACAGTCACAGGGAAAATGCAAGATTTTTCAGCACAGCTCATGTGCTGGGGGTAACAGGAGTGCTTCCCTTCAACAAGATTGCTTTCTTCCTTGTCAGCAGACACACTTCCCTCCCCACCAAAGCCCACCTGTTTACTCAATTCATCCCAGTAAATAACATAGCCCTAATATTTCTGATCCCATCATCATCCCTTCAATTGTCTTGCTCAGCCCCATACCATCACTTTTCTTTTTCAAACTTCCCCATGGCATCCTTTTATCTGATCTCTTTCTGGCTGCGCTATTGGTATCTCATTCTCATTATCTAAGTTGAATACCATGTCATTAAATTTTCAAATGCCTCATCGGCTCATCTAGATTTTGTTTTTCCAAACAGCTAGAACTGTTTGCTCTGCTGGCATGATAAAATGGTGGAGATGTTAAATGATACTGCTATTTAATTACAGAATGAAATTTCTATACGTAGAATGCTTCATTAGCAACATCCAAATGAGGTAGGTTGCTTGTTAAGGTAGCCAAAAATCAGAATTAAGAGTCTGCTAACCATAAAACCATTGTTGGTTGTCAGAAAAACCCATCTGGTTCACTAATGACCTTTAGGGAAGGATATTGCCATCTTTACCTGGTCCAGTCTATATATGACTCCAGACCCAAAGCAGTCTGACTCTTCACTGCCCTCTACAAGGCCTAGTAAGCCCCTCAGTTGTATCAACTACGAGAAGCAAAAAAAATTAAAACCGACCACCTGGTCTATTGCACATGGACTGCAGCTGTTCAAGAAGGCAGCTTACTACCATTTCCTCATGGACATGTTAAGAATTCACAATAAATGCCATATGCCATGAGTGAATTAAAGAAAACAACAATGAAGGTTTGGAGAAGTGCCAATGAGTTAGGAAACTATTTAATAATGTTCTCTAATACTGTAAAGTAGCACCTATCCAAAATGAAAGGGCAATAATCTGTACTAATTATCTATGAACTACATTTAATGGAAAACAAACATTTGAAATTTGAGATAAAGAGAACATGTTTCTTAACTGATCACTTCCCATGTGATAATTCAAATAGGTTTACTTGGGACAAGAAAGGCAGTAACTTAGTATTTACACCCTGATATCATTTAGGATCATAGAATGGATATAGCACAGGAGGCTGCCATTCGATTCCTTGTGTTTGTTCTGTGGTTGGCTGAAGAACCACTTTACCTACTGCAGTCCCTACTCTGTTACCACTTCCCATTGCTCTATGCATTCTTTCTTTTCAGATAATCAATTCCTTCTTGAACGCCTTATGAATTTTCCATTATCATTCTTTCAAGTATTCCATTCCAAACCCTAACCATCTATTGTATGAAAATAACTTTCCTCATAGCCCATTGCTCCTTTTTGTCAATTATCTTAAATCTGTGCCCACCGATCCTTCCAATGTGAAGTTTCTTACTATCACTGTCCAAGCCCCTGATGATTTCAATGCCTTTGTTCAAATCTCCTCAATATTCTATTCGATAAAGAGTACAGTCCCAACTTCACCAACCTATGTAGTGGTATACTGTGTGAATTTGGGGGAGGGGTTAACAGCATAAATCTAACAGATTATGGTATATAAAGATGTACAATCACATGATAAAGTCTGGGAAAGAAAAATCTCAATCTCAAAAAATCTCTCAAAGCTTCTGTAGAACTCCCATTTGTGTAAATGGAAAGTCTGTAAATAAAAGGTCCCTGTTAAAATAAACACAGACTTCAGTGGAGTCATTTGAAAGGTAATCAAACCCCTGAGACACCAAGAAGGTGATACACATAACCAAAATTCCTTATCCTGGCACATTTTCTAATGCTTTCATAACATTCTTAAAGTATCATGCCCATACTATTCCCACAGTCTGAACTATGTTTTAGATAGTGTTAACGTAACTTCCTTGTTTTGTACTCAATATCCTATTGATAAATCTGAGATATGCTTTATTAATTGTTCCCTCAATTGCTGCTTGCAGCAAAACAAAGAACACTTCAGCACAGAAACAGGCCCTTTGGTCCTCCAAGTCTCTGCTACCACATTTTGCCCTACCATGCTAAAATTGGCTTACAGAATCAGAATCCCTCTATTCCCTTCCTATTCATATATTCATCCATGTGCTTCTTGAATGCTGCTATTATGTCTGCTTCCACCATCTCCTCTGGCAATGCTCTCCAGGCACACTCAACCCTTTGTGTGAAAAACTAGCTTTGCATATCTCTTTTAAACTCCTTCCCTTCCCCATTACCCCACCCTGCCCACCCAACCCGCACCTTGAACCTGTCTACCCGAGTAATTGATCCCTCCACCCTGGGAAAAAGTCTCAGACTTTCCACTCTATCCATGCCATTCACAATCTTTTAAACTCTATTAGGTCACCACCTCAACCTCCTGGGTTCCAATGAAAACCCGGTCTATCCAACCTTTCTTCATAGCTAAAACTCCCCCCAGCAACATCTTGGTAATCCTTCTGGTAATGTGTTGACCAGAACTGTACGCAATATTCCAAGTGTGGCCTAACTGAAGTTCTATAAAGCTGTACCATAACTTGTCTATCTTCATACTCAATGCCCCTTCCAATGAAGGCAAGCATGCCAGAAGCCTTTTTTTACTGCCTTATCTACATATGCTGCCACCTTCAGCGATCTGTGGACCTGCACACTCCGATCCCTCTGCATATCAATACTCCTTCGGGTTCTGCCATTCGCTGTATGATTTCCACCTGTACCTGACCTTCCAAAATGCATCACTTCATATTTGTCTGGATTAAATGCCATCTGCCATTTTTCTGCCCAACCCTCTAACTGATTTGTCCTGTGACAATCCTTCTCATTATCCGCAACTCCACCAATCTTTGTATTGTCTGCAAACTAACTCATTAGACCAGCTATATTTTCCTCCAAATCATTTATGTAGATCACGAATAGCAGAGGTCCCAGTACTAATCCCTGTGGAACACCACTAGTCTCAGCCCTCCATTCTGAAAAGCGTCTTTCCACCGATCCCCTCCGTCTGCTAGGCCTAAGCCAGTTCTGTATCCATCTTGCCAGCAAATCTGCCATGAGGGACCTTGTGAAAAGCTTTACTGAAGTCCATGTAGACATCAGTGTTTTTTCTTCATCAATCATCTTCGTCACCTCCTCAAACCACTCCACCAAGTTAGTGAAGCACGACCTACCCTGCACAAAACCATGCCGGCTATCGCCATTAGGTCCATTTGCTTTGAAATGTGTAGAGGTCTTGTCGCCTATTTTCTAAGGATCTGTATCCCTCTGCTTCCTGCCCATTCATGTATCCGTCTAGATATATCTTAAATGATGCTATCATTACCATCTCTACCACCTCCACTGTTCCAAGCCCCCACCACCCTTTGTGTAAAGAGCTTTCCACACATATCTCCCCTAAACCTTTCCCCTCTCTCTTTGAACACATGACCCCTAGTAATTGAGTCCCCACTCTGGGGGAAAAAGCTTCTTGCTATCCATCAAGTCTATAACCCCTCATCATTTTGTTGACCCCAATCAGGTCCCCCCCTCAACCTCCATCTTTCTAATGAAAATAATCCTATTCAACCTCTCTTCATAGCTAGCGCCCTCCATACCAGGCAACATCCTGGTGAACCTCCTCTGCACCCTCTCCAAAGCATCCACATACCTTTAGTAATGTGACAACCAGAACTGTACGCAGTACTCCAAATGCGGCTGAACCAAAGTCTTATACAACTGTAACATGACGTGCTAACTCTTGTACTCAATACCCCATCAAATGAAGGAAAGCATGCCATATGCCTTCCTGGCCACTTTACTGATCTGCGTTACCACCGTCAGGGGACAATGGACCAGAACAACCAGATCTCTCTATGTCAATTTTCCCCACTATTTACTGTACAGTTCACTCTTGAATTGGATCTTCAAAAATGCATCACCTCGCATTTGCCTGGATTGAACTCCATCTGCCATTTCTCTGCCCATCTCTCCAATCTATCTGTATTCTTTGACAGTCCCCTTCACTATCTGCTATTCCATCATTCTTAATGTCATCTGCAAACTTGCTAATAGGAAAACGATACCTTGCTCCAAATCATATATATATTTACAAACAACAGTGGCCCAGCATAGATCCCTGTGGAACACCACTGGTCACAGGTCTCTAGTTGCTCAGCCAGTTGTCTTTCCATTGAGCTAGAACATGCTGGACCCCATGCAACTTCACCTTCTCTGTCAGTCTACTATTGGAGACCTTATCAAACACCTTAAAGTCCATGTATATGACATCTACAGCCCTTCCCCCATCAATCAACTTTGTCACCTCCTCAAAGAATTCTATTAGGTTTGTAAGACATGACCTTCCCCACACAAAACCATGCTGTCTATTACTGATAAGCCCATTTTCTTCCAAGTGGGAATAGATTATACCCCTCAGTATCTTCTCCAGCAGCTTCCCTACCACTGACGTCAGGCTCACTGGTCTATAATTACCTGGAGTATCCCTACTATCCTTCTTAAATAAAGGGACAACATTAGCAATTCTCCAGTATTCCAGGACTGCACCCATGATCAAGGTTGCTGGAAAGATGTCTGTTAAAGCCCCAGCTATTTCCTCTCTTGTTTCTGTCAGTAACCTGGGTAGATCCCATCTGGACCTGGAGACGTGTCTACCTTAATGCCTTTTAGAACACCCAAAACTACCTGCCTCTTTATGCCGACTTGACCTAGAGTATTCAAAGATCTATCCCTAACCTCAACATCTGTCAGGCCCCTCTCCTTCGTGAATATCGATGCAAAGTACTCGTTAAGAGTCTCACCCATTTTCTCTGACTCCAGGCATAACTTTTCTCCTTTGTCCTTGAGTGAGCCAACCCTTTCTCTAGTTACCCTCTTGCTCCTTATATATGAATAAAAGATTTTGGATTTTCCTTAACCCTGTTTGCTAAAGATATCTCATGACCCCTTTTAGCCCTCTTAATTCCTCGTTTCAAATTAGTCCGACATTCCTGATATTCTTCCAAAGCTTTGTCTGTCTTCAGTCGCCTCGGCCTTATGTATGCATCCTTTTTCCTCTTAGCTAGTCTCTCAATTTCACCTGTTATCCATAGTTCCCTAACCTTGCCATTTCGATCGCTGATTTTCACAGGAACGTACCTTTCCTGAACTCTAATCAACCTCTCTTTAAAAGCCTCCCACATATCGAATGTGGATTTACCTTCAAACAGCTGCTCCGAATCTACATTCCCCAGCTCCTGCCAAATTTTGGTATAATTGGCCTTCCTCCATTTTAGCACTCTTCTTTTAGGACCACTCTTGTATTTGTCCATGAGTCTTCTATAACTTATGGAATTGAGATCACTATTCCCAAAGTAATCCCCTACTGAAACATCAACCATCTGGCTGGGCTTATTTCCCAAAACGAGGTCCAGTATGGCCCCTTCCTGAGTTGGACTATTTACATACTGCTCTAGAAAACCCTCCTGGATGCTGCTTATAAATTCTGCTCCATCTAGACCTCTAACACAAAGTGAATCCCAGTCAATGTTGGGAAAATTAAAATCTCACATCGCCTCCACTCTGTTGCTCATACATCTTTCCAAGATCTGTTTACATATTTGCACCTGTATCTCGCTGTTGAGAGGTTTGTAGTACAGACCCAACATTTTTGCTGCATCCTTCCTATTTCTGAGCTCTGTCCATATTGCTTCACTGCTCGAGTCTTCCATAGTGCCCTCCTTCAGGCACAACTGTGATATTTTCTTTGACCAGGAATGCAATTCCTGCACCCCTTTTATCTCCCATGCTATCCTGCCTGAAGCATCAATATACTAGGATGTTTAGCTGCCAATTGTACCCTTCCCTCAACCAAGTCTCAGTAATAGCAATAACATCATGCTCCCAGGTACTAATCCAAGCCCTAAGTTCATCCACCTTACCTACTACACTTCTTGCATTAAAACAAATGCACCTCAGACCACCAGTCCCTTTGCATTCATCATATGCCCCTGCCTCTTCTTCCACTTCTTTCCCTTAGTTACGCTAACTTCAGTATCGAGTTCCTTACAGGCTTTAGTTACTGCTTCCTTACTGTCCTCTCATCTCATTTGGTTCCCAACCCCCTGCCACATTAGTTTAAATCCTCCCCCAACAGAATTAGCATAAGCGCCCCCCAAGGACATTGGTTCCAGTCCAGCCCAGGTGTAGACCATCAATTTGTAATAGTCCCACCTCCCCAGAACCAGTCCCAATGTCCCAAAAGTCTGGACCCCTCCCTCCTGCACCATCTCTTAGGCCATGCATTCATCCTACTTGTTCTATCATTCCTACTCTGATTAGTGCATGACACTGTTAACAGTCCTGAGCTTACTACCTCTGAGGTCCTACTTTTTAACTTAGCTCCTAACTCTGCTTGTAGGACTTCATCCCATTTTTTTACCTATATCGTTTGTGCCTATGTGCATCACGACAACTGGCTGTTAACCCTCCCCCTTGAGAATGTTCTGCAGCTAATCCAAGACATCCCTGACCCATGCACCTGGGAGGCAACATACCATTCGGGAATCTTGTTTTCGACCAGAGAACTGCCTAACTACTCCTCTTACAATTGAATTCCATATGACTATAGCCCTTCCACTCTTTTTCCCGCCCTTCTGTACAGCAGAGTCAGCTACAGTGCCAGAATACCCTTCACACCCACACTGACTATGAAATCCACTTCCAGAATGCCAAACAGTGACAACTCAGCACCCAGTGATTGGATGAAATTGAACAATATCCAGGTATGAGCTGGTAAGTGGCAAGTAACATTTGTGTCTAACAAGGGCTGGCCAATGACCATCTCTGACAAAAAAAGAATCTAACTATCGCCCTTGCAATCCCATTGCTGAATTCCCTATTGTCCAACAGCTAGGAGATTACTATAGACCAGAAACTGAACGAGATGAGCCAAAACTGTGACTAAAATACTGGATCAGAGGCTAGGAATTATACTGTGATTAACTCATTATCTGTCTCCATTACATCTATTCCCCATCTCCAAGTCAGGAATATATTGGAAAAGTGCAGGCCCAACAACACTCAAGTAGCCTGACATCATCCAGGTCAAAACAGCCCAGTTGATGGGCATCCTATTCACCACCTTCAATATTCACTTCCTTCACCATTGATGCAGTGGCAAAGTCTGTAATATCTACAAAATGCACTGCAGTAACTCACCAATTATTCTCCAACAGTACATTCAAACCTGCTGCTGCCCTCACCACTGAGACTCATTAGGGCTGTATTTGCATAGGAATACCACTACCTGCAAATTTCACCCCCCTCCTGCCCAACCCCAGTCACACACCATCCTGTCTTGGAACTATAACTCTCTTCCTTAACTGCCACTGGATCAAAATCGTGGAAGTCAATTCCCAACAACACTGTGGATGTACCTATACCCCAAAGATTGCAGTGATTCACGAAGGTAGCTCTCCACCATCTTCTCCAATTTACGATTGGCAATAAATTGGTGGCCTAGTCTGTGATGCCCAAATCCCATCAATGAATTAAAAAACGTTTTGCCATGTTCAATGATTTATGCGTGGCTACATTCAGGTCCCTCTCCTGCTGCATCCTTTTTAGAGTTATGCCCTTTTGCTTCGAGTGATGTGTGTATGGAGTTTGCACATTCTCCCTGTGTCTGCATGGGTTTCCTCTGGGTGCTGTGGTTTCTTCCCACAGTCCAAAGTTGTGCAGGTTGGGCGGATTGACCGTGCTAAATTGCCCATAGTGTCCAGGGTTGTGCAGATGCAGGATTACTGTGATAGGGTAAGGGGTGGGGGGGATTCTGGGTGGGATGCTCTTTGGAGGGTCAGTGTTAAGTGGATGGGATTATGGCTTGCTTCCACACCGTAGGAATTCTATGATTTTATACTGTCTTTCTGCACACTTCCAACCAAAATTAATAATTTCATGCTTCTCCGCATTTCAACACAGTGCAAAGCTTCAAAATGACAATCTGCTGAGACTGTACCAACCATCTGATGACAACTTCCAACTGTGCATGCTCACCTCCAATTTTTAAAAAATGTACATGTGCATGCACAATATAAAGCTAATTTTTAAAAATTAAAAGAAAAATTCTACTTTACAGTTTTTCTCACCTTATTTCTCACATTCTGGGCGGCACGGTGGCACAGTGGTTAGCACTGCTGCCTCACAGCGCCAGAGTCCTGGGTTCAATTCCCGCCTCAGGCGACTGACTGTGTGGAGTTTGCACATTCTCCCCGTGTCTGCGTGGGTTTCCTCTGGGTGCTCCGGTTTCCTCCCACAGTCCAAAGATGTGCAGGTCAGGTGAATTGGCCCTGCTAAATTGCCTGTAGTGTTAGGTTAGGGGTAAATGTAGGGGTATGGGTGGGTTGCGCTTCGGCGGGTCGGTGTGGACTTGTTGGGCGGAAGGGCCTGTTTCCACACTAAGTAATCTAATCTAATCTAATCTAATTTTCAAGTGTTGGGTTTTTAATCATTCCTCATTTCAATTGATTTCAGAGATTTTGCTGCTGCTACTTTGGCAGTAAATGCTTTGACAGCCATCTGCTTAACAGTTCACAATACTTCCAGGCTTTGCATCCACAAATTTTGAACTTGTTTCCCTGAATCTGACGAAGCAACTGAAAGGACAGTATTGACTGCCTGAGACGGAGTCTCCTAACTGTCCTTTGGCCCAAGCATAAGACTCTAAACTAGAAACATTTTAAAAAGGATTGGTGGGGAGTAAAATTTTCAGAAAGAAGATGTAATTAGCAAGAAAGCAAGGAAAACAATGTGTTGTCTAACATCAAGTGTTTGAAAGAAATAGCTGCATTAAATATGGAGTTGTCAAGATTTGATTCCAAGTGTTGTTAATATTTTGTGTATTAGCAACATCAAGTGGTACAAAATTGTCACTACAGCATTTTCTTTTTCTATTCCAATTTTTTAAAAAGGCCTTGGATTTTTTTTCTTTCAGTTCAATTTTAAATAGTTTCTGTGAAAAGATGGTAAAAGTATTGAAAATTGCTTAGGAATGGATATTTAGCATTTCACCCACAGGTACAGAGAAATACTGGTTCCTTTTCAGCAGGACTTGTACACTCAATGGTAAGGTCCTAGAGGGTGTTGCTGCACAAAGAGACCTTGGAGTGCAGGGTCATAGCTCCTCGAAAGTGGAGTTGCAGGTCGATAGGATAGTGAAGAAGGCGTTTGGTATGCTTTCGTTTATTGGTCAGAGTACTGAGTATAGGAGTTGGGAGGTCATGTTGCGGCTGTACAGAACATTGGCTAGGCCACTGTTGGAATATTGCGTGCAATTCTGGTGTCCTTCCTATTGGAAAGATGATGTGAAACTTGAAAGGGTTCAGAAAAGATTTCCAAGGATGTTGCCAGGGTTGGAGGATTTGAGATATAGGGAGAGGCTGAACAGGCTGGGTCTGTTTTCCCTGGTGCGTCGGAAGTTGAGGGGTGATCTTATAGAGGTTTACAAAATTATGAGAGGCATGAATAGGATAAATAGGCAAAGTCTTTTCCCTGGGGTGGGGGAGTCCAGAACTAGAGGGCATAGGTTTAGGGTGAGAGGGGAAAGATATAAAAGAGACCTAAGGGGCAACGTTTTCACACAGAGAGTGGTACATGAATGGAATGAGCTACCAGAGGAAGTGGTGGAGGCTGGTACAATTGCAACATTTAAAAGGCATTTGATAGGGTTTATGAATAGGAAGGATTTGGAGGGATATGGGCCAGGTGCTGGCAGGTGGGACTAGATTGGGTTCGGATACTTGGTCGGCGTAGATAGGTTGGACCAAAAGGTCTGTTTCCATGCTGTATATCTCTATGACTCTATGTAAAAAAACAGGCACGATTGAATTTACACATCTGAGTAATCATAACTTGGTGTTTTGTTGCAAGGATCCAACTTGGTTATGAATGATCCTTTCAATTGTCCTTATAGCTGTGACTGATAGCTTGGTAAAGGTAGACACACGAAATAATCAGGATGTTTTGCAGTGAAGATACAAAGAGTGATTTGCAGATGAAGCAAAATCTTCTGATAATCTTCATTCTATGTTAGCGAATATTTAATCTTGTGGATTAACCTTCAGAAAAACAAATGAATTCTTGCTAAAATTCAGTCCAGCTGCATAGTTAGTCTTTGCTTCTTGTAGTGTGCTTTCAATTTGCATATCCCAATCTAAACTGCTTTCCAAAAGCAGTGAGGGTAGACACAGTGTGTCTACATATTCTTTCTGCCTGCCAAGAACATGGCCTTTTATATTAATATATGTAGGTTCCTGTACATGCAAGTACATGCTACTGTGCAAGCCCAACTGACAATCCTAAATTTGTTGTCAGCACTGTTACTTACACATTCACAGTTATCCAACAAATGTTGTCCTTGCATCACACCAGCACTGAAACTCAGGATGCCAGGTCTGTAAGCCATACATCCCAATGACTGATGGATCATATCAAAGAGCATGTCCCTTTGGCTGTTTGTAACAAGCAAGGAACTGACTGCTCAATCAGCCTGTGCTGGTAAAACTCTCAACAGTTTCTAAGATGAGATGTAATTCTGCAATTGGACATTTGCAGTTGTACATGTACACACAATGAATCTGGTTCAATTTAACAAATTGGTGACAGCTATTTGTTGATTCATTTTTCAGGACTATGCCCACTTGATTAATCAGTATCAATCTGCCTGGTTTAAGATTAAAACAAAATTTGCTGTTCATGGTAAATCAGCATTATTGAATGCATTCTCCATGCCAATGTCTCTACCAATCAGAATCTACTTGCCACCTACTCAACACTCTCTTTTCATAGAGTAACAGTCATACAGCAAGGAAACAGACCAGTCCATGCCAAGCCTAGTCCCACCTGCCTGTTCTTGGCCCATATCCCTCTAAACCATTCCTTTTCATGTACGTATCCAAATGTCTTCAAAATGTTGTAAGGTACCCACATCAACCACTTCCTCAGGAAGTTCATTCCACACATGAATTACCCTCATGTAAAACAAATTGCCCCTCATGTCTGTTCAAATCTTTCTTCTCTACTTTAAAAATGTGCCCCCTAGTCTTAAAATTCCCTCATCCTGGAGAAAAGACAATTACCATTAACCCTGTCTATTCCCCTCATAATTTTATAAATGTCTGTAAGGCCATCTCTCAACCTCCTAGTGAGAAAGGTCCCAGCCTATTCAACCTCTCCATAGAACCCAAGCCTTGCATACCTGGCCACATGCTGGTAAATCTCTTCTGAACCCTCTCCAGCTTAATATCCTTCCTATAACTGGGTGACCAAAACTGGACACAGTATTCCAGAAGAAGCCTTTCTCAGACAATGAGACTAAAAACTGCACACACTATACAAGGTGTGGCCTCACCAAAACCTGTATAACTACAGCAAGACACCCCAACTCCTATACTCCTCTTGCTATGAAGGCCAGCATGCCATAGCTTTCCTCATTACCTGCTGCACCTGCATATCAACCTTCAGCAACTATTCCACCAGTGAGGGTGTAGTCCTCAAAGGAGGAAAGCAAGGACATTCTTGCATGTTGAGGGAGTCCAGCTAAAGTGCACCAGACTGATTCCAGAGATGGCAGAACTGACATATGAAGAAAGTCTGGATTAACTGGGCTTATACTCACTGGAATTTAGATGAATGAGTGGGGATCTCATAGAAGCATGTAAAATCCTGATGGGACTGGACAATCTAGATGCAGGAAGAATGTTCCCGATGTTAGGGAAGCCGAGACCTGGGACTCAAAGTCTAAGAATAAGGGGTAAGCCATTCAGAACTGAGATGAGGAACAATGTCTTCACTCAGAGTTGTGAACCTGTGGAATTCTCTCCCACAGGAAGTGATTGGGGCCAGTTCATTAGATATATTCAAGGGGGAGCTGTATGTGGGCCTTGTGGCTAAAGAGACCAAGGTGTATGGAGAGAAAACAGGAGTGGGATACTGAGATTGCATCAGCCATGATCATATTGAATAATGGTGCAATGTCAAAGGGCCGAATGGCCTACTCCTGCTCCTATTTTCTTTGTTTCTATCTAATGTAGAAAACAAGTTAAGAATTAAGTTCAACTCTGTGGGCTCTTGCACATAGGCCTGGTTTTTTTGGACTGCTTGGCTGTCATTCATCCCCTCTCTGCCTGCACATTCCGAAACTGTGGTGTGACCACCTTTCTAAACATGTGGTCTATGCAGGTCTGTGTCTTTTGGATCGACCACAGTGAGTCCAGCTGCCAATTGAGTTCTGAAACCCAGGGCTCAAACTTATGCAGTTGCCGACACTGCCTGCTGATATATTTGTCAAGGATACAAGATTTGTCCTTGATTTCCCCTGGATTACTCACTCCAACTGCCCTCCTTTACCTTAATTTTACAAACTATTTAATATAACAAAACTCAAGTTTTGTTGACAAAATACATGTTGTTGAAGCTTTTCATCTGCTCTCATCAGGAGATAAATTCATACAGTATAGACGAAGCCCATCAAACCTATACCACCAAAATACATTACTAGCCAAACTTTCCTGCAATAAGTGTATAGCCTTGAATGCCATGATACTTCAACTGCTCACCCAAGTACTTTTTAAAACTTGCGATGTTTCCCACCTCAACTACCCTTACAGACATTCCAGACCCCCACCAATCCCTGGGTGAAAAAACATCCCCTCCAAACCTCCTACCTTTCACTTTAAAAGCATTTAGATGTCTTAGTAAGAATAGAGAAAATGGTAAAAGAGGGGGTGGTGCGGCACTATTAGTCAAGGACAGTATTACCATTGCAGAAAGGACATTTGAGGACTCAACTACTGAGGTAGTATGGGCTGAGATTAGAAACCGGAAAGGAGAGGTTATCCTGTTAGGAGTTTTCTATAGGCCTTCAAAAAGTTCCAGAGATATAGAGGAAAGGATAGCAAAGATGATGATCAATAGAAGTGAGACTGACAGGGTAGTTGTTAAGGCCCCCCATAACAACTTTCCAAATATTGACTGGAAATACTATAGTTCAAGTACTTTAGATGGTCAGGTTTTGTCCAATGTGTGCAGGAGGGTTTCCTGACACAGTATGTAGACAGGCCAACAAGGGGTGAGCCACATTAGATTTCGTACTGGGTAATGAACCCAGGCAGGTGTTAGATTTGGGAGGGAGGTGAGCACTTTGGTGATAGTGACCACAATTCAGTCATGTTTACTTTAGTAATGGAAAGGGCAAAAGTTATAGCTGGGGTAAAGGCAATCACGATGCAATTAGACAAGATTTAGGATGCATAGCATGGGGAAGGGAACTGCAGGGGATGGGCACAGTTGAAGTGTTGAGCTTACTCAAGGACAAGCTAGGCAGGGAGGACATTGTCAAGCGTGAGAGCCATGGTTTACTAAGGAGGTTAAATCTCTTGTCAAGAGGAAGCCTTCTTGGCTTATGTTAGGATGAGATGTGATGGCTTAGCTGGGGCGCTTGAGAGGTACAACTTAGCCAGGGAGTCCTAAAGAAAGAGCTAAGAAGAGCCAGGAGGGGACATGAGAAGTCATTGGCGGATAGGATCAAGGAAAACCCTAAGGCTCTATAGGTATATTATGAATAAAACAATGACATAGGGCCAATAAAGCATAGTAGTGGGAAGTTGTGCGTGGAGTCAGAGGAGATAGGGGAAGTGCTAAATGAATACTTTTGTCGGTATTCACACTAGAAAAAGGCAATGTGGTCAAAGAGAATACTGAGATACAGGCTACTAGACGAGATGGGATTGAGGTGCATAATTCTGGAAAGTGTAAAATATAGATAAGTCCCCTGGGCCGGATGGGATTTATCTCCGGTTTCTCTGGGAAGCCAGGGAGGAGATTGCTGAGCCTTTGGCTTCGATCTTTATGTCGTCACTGTCTCCAGGAATAGTGCCAGAAAAGTGTACAGCAAATGTTCCAGAAGGGGAGTAGAGACAATCCTGGAAATTATAGACCATTCAGCCTTACTTCAGTTGTGGATAATGTGTTGGAAAGGTTTATAAGAGATAAGATTCATAATCATCAAGAAAGGAATAAGTTGATTAGGGATTGTCAACACGGTTTTGTCAAGGGTAGGTTGTGCCTCATAAACCTTATTGAGTTCTTTGAGAAGGTGACCAAACAGGTGGATGAGGGTAAAGCAGTTGATGTGGTGTATATGGATTTCAGTAAGGCTTTTGATAAGGTTGCCCACAATAGGCTATTGCAGGATATACGGAGGCATGGGATTGAGGGTGATTTAGCTGTTTGGATCAGAACTTGGCTAGCTGAAAGAAGACAGAGGGTGGTGGTTGATGGGAAATATTCATCTTGGAGTTCAGTTACCAGTGGGGTACCGCAAGGATCTGTTTTGGGTCCACTGTTGTTTGTCACTTTTATAAATGACCTGATAAGGGCATAGAAGGATGGGTTAGTAAATTTGCAGATGACACAAAGGTCGGTAGAGTTGTGGATAGTAACGAAGGATGTTGTAGGTTACAGAGGGACATAGATAAGCTGCACAGCTGGGCTGAGAGGTGGCAAATGGAGTTTAATGCTAAAAAGTGTGAGGTGATTCACTTTGGAAGGAGTAACAGGAAGCACAGTACTGGGCTAATGGTAAGATTCTTGGTAGTGTAGATGAGCAGAGGGTCTCGGTGTCCAGGTACATAGATCCTTGAAAGTTGCCACCCAGGTCGATAGGGTTGTTAAGAAGGCATACGATGTGTTAGGTTTTATTGGTAGAGGGATTGAGTTTCGGAACCATGAGATCATGCTCCAGCTGTACAAAACTCGAGTGAGGCACATTTGGAGTATTGTGTACAGTTCTGGTCACCGCATTATTGGAAGGATGTGGAAGCTTTGGAAAGGGTTCAGAGGAGACTTACGATGATGTTGCCTGGTAGGAAGGGAAGGTCTTACAAGGAAAGGCTGAGGGACTTGAGGCTATTTTCGTTAGAGAGAAGAAGGTTGAGAGATGACATAATTGAGACATATAAGATAACCACAAGGTTAGTTAGGTTGGACAGTGAGAGCATTTTTTCCTCGGATGGTGATGGCTAGCATGAGGGGACATATCTATCACCCCTCAATTTAAAGCTAAAAGGACAGACGTCAGAGGTAGTTTCTTTACTCAGAGTAGTAGGGACGTGAAACACACTGTCTGCAACTGTCGTCAACTCGCCAACTTTAAGGGCATTTAAATGGTCATTGGATAGGCATATGGATGAGAATGGAATAGTGTAGGTTAGATGGGCTTCAGACAGGTTCCACAGATTGGTGCAATATCAAGTGCCAAAGGGCCTGTAATGCGCTGTAATGTTCTATGTTCTATGTAACTTGAAGCTCAGGGTCATTTTTGCAGGCAACTTAGGTGTTCCACAAAGTGATTGTTTAGTCTGATCTTCATGTCCTCAATGTAGAGGAAACTACATTGTGAGCAGCGAATATAGTAGATCAGATTGAGTGAAGTGCAGGTCAATTGCCGTTTCACCTAGTTAGTGTGCCTGGGACTGCTGATAGTGAGGAGGGAGGATATAAACAGGAAGGTGTTACACCTTTTGCAATTGCGTGGGAAGGTGGTGTGGGGATGGGTTAAGAATGGAGGAGAAAGGACTAAAGTGTACCAGTGGTAATGGTTCCTATAGAAGGTTAATAGGGAAGGGAAGGGAATATCTATTTGGTGGTAGCATCCTGTTGAGAAGTTAAGTGAGGACCGGGGGACTGTATCACTGTTGTGAGGGGGAAGAGAACGGGTGAGAGAGTGCAGGAAATGGGTCAGACACGATTGAGGACCTTGTCCACGATGAGAGTAGGAAATCCTCAGTTGAGGAAGAAGGTGGATATTTTGGAGGCCCCCTTGGAGATGGTGGCATCATTGGAACAGATGAGACAGAGGCAGACTCTTTATGGGAAGCAGGGTGAGAGTGGTAGAGTCGTAGAGTCATACAACATAGAAACGGACCCCTCACAGTGCCAGGGACCCAGGTTCGATTCCAGCCTCTGATGATTGTGTGGAGTTTGCACATTCTCCCCCCCCCTGTCTGCGTGGGTTTCCTCCAGGTGCTCCAGTTTCCTCCCACAGTCCAAAGATGTGCAGGTCAGGCGAACTGGCCATGCTAAATTGTCCATAGTGTTAGGTGCTTTAGTCAGAGGGAAATGGGATTGGGTGGGTTACTCTTCGGAGGGTCGGTGTGGACTTGTTGGGCCTATTTCCACACTGTAGGGAATCTAATCTAATCATAATCCCAAACTAAACTAGTCTCCCCACCTGCTTCTGGCACATATCCCTCCAAATCTTTCCTATTCATGTAATTACCAAAATGTCTCTGAATGTTGTTATTGTACCCACATTCATCACTTCCTCAGGAGATTCATTCCACATGCGAACCACCTCTGCATAAACAAATTGCCAACAAGAGTGTGGTGGTGGAAAAGCACAGCAGGGCAGGCAGCATCCGAGGAGCAGGAGAATCAACATTTTGGGCATAAGCGCTTCAGCAGATTGGAATACTGCCTTCGAATACTGCCTGACCTGCTGTGCTTTTTCCAGCACCACACTCTTGACTCTGGTCTCCAGTATCTGCAGTCCTCACTTTCTACATTAAAAAAAAGCCCCTTGGCTTTTTAAAATCTCTCTCCTCTTACCTTAATGTGTCTCCTTGTCTTGAAATCCCCCATCCGAGGCAAAAGACAATGACCATTAACCTTGTCTATACACCTCATTATTTTATAAACTTATATCAAGTCGCCTCTCAACTTTCAAACCTTTCTTCACTGGAGTGTCGGAGGTTGTAGAGATGTTCTTCTTCTTCTCTTCACAGGTTGGGAGTGTAAGAAGAAACCTCTACAAAGTCTTTGCCAAGAACAGATATCCCTGCAACTTTATCCACAGATGCTTAGCAGACAAACAAAGTGACGAGGAGATGCCACAACCTAACTCACTAGCCACGCTATCGTATATAAAAAACATCTCAGAACTAACAGCCAGACTCCTCCAACCACTGGGGTTCATGATAGCCTATAAACTGACAGCCACACTCAGATGACAATCCACCAGAACAAAAGACCCAATACCCATCATGTGCAAGACAAATGTGGTTAACAAGATTCTATGCAAAGACTGCATGAAATACTATATCGGACAAACAGGCAGACAATTAGCAATCCACATCCACAAACTAGATATAAACGCTACGACCTAGTAGCCATACATACAGATGACAAGGACTTCAAATTTGACTGGGACAACACTAGGATAATAGAACAAGCCAAACAGAGGACAACCAGGGAATTTCAAGAAGCATGACACTCAGCCATGGGCTTCAACATTTAACACATTGACCTAAATCCAATATATCGAACATTGCAATGAAAACTGGAACTGACAACCGGAAGCAGCAGGAACAGAACCAAATAAATTCCAAACAGACAGTACAGCAGTGCTTCAGAGGAGGCTCCCCAGCACTGAAGATGTCACCTAGTCAGGGGACGAAATGTCTGCAAATCAACTTCCCAGCATAGCGAACATACCCACAACTACAACAGCCGGCACCCAAGCTACAAATCTTTACACAAATCTTGAACCCCTAGGTCCCTCTGTTTTACAACACTACCCCAAGGCCCTACCATGAATTGTATAAACCTTACTCTTGTTTGTTGTACCAAATTGCAATACCTCACATTTTTCCAGATTGAACTCATCTGTCATTTTTCAGCCTATTGACCCATTTGATCAAGATCCCTTTGTAACCTTAGAAAACCTTCTTCACTGTCGACTATGCCACCAATTCTTGTGTCATCCACAAATTTACTAACCATGCCTCCTAGATTCTCATCGAAATCATTTAAATAAATCACAAACAAAAGAGGACCCAGAACCAATCCCTGAGGAACACCGCTGGTCACAGGCCTCCTGTCTCCTGCCATTAAGCCAATGTATCCAACTGGCAAGCTTACCCTGAATCCCATGTGACCTAACTTTACTAATTAATCTACCATGAAGAACCTTGTTGAAGGCTTTACTAAAATTCAAATCAACAACATCTACTGATCTGTCATCATTAATCTTTTTGGTTAGTTCTGCAAAAACAATCAAGTTTGTCAGACACAATTTTCCTCACACAAAACCATGCTGACTATCCCTAATCAATTTCTGCCTCTCTAAATGTCCATATATCCTACCTTATAAATTTTTAAATCATCTCCAACAATTTACCCACCACTGAAGTCAGACTCACAGCGCTATAGTTCCCTGGTTTCTCCTTACAACCTTTCTTAAACAAAGGTACCACATTAGCTCCCTCCAGGTCTTCAGGCATCTCACCCGTAGTGATAGATGATGCAAATATTTCTTGATTCGAGGTAACTGTGGGATTCGTTGGATTTGTAGTAATTATTGGTGGCCAGCCAGTCCTCCGAAATGGAAACAGAGATGTCGAGAAAGGGATGGGAGGAGTCAGAGATGGACCAGGCAAAAGTGACAGCGAGGGGAAGTTAGAAGCGAAACTGATAAACTTTTCTAATTCTGAGTGAAAGAAGGAAGTAGCACCGATAATGTCATCATTGTACCAGAGAAAAAGTTGTGGGTGGGAGCCCGAGTCAAAATGGAACAAAGAATGTTCCACCTCCCCACAAAGAAACAAGCATAACTGGGGTGCCCATGGTGACACCATTGGCCTGAAGAAAGTGAGAAAAGTTAAAAGAGAAGTTTCCTTATGTTCAATGGTGTTGCCATCACTGAGCTCCATACTGTCAACACTGTGGAGGGGTTACCATCCAAAAGCTTAACTGATTCAGCTACATATATACTGTCTCTACAACAGCAAGCTCGGCATTCAGTGGCGTGTAACTCTATTTTAGCAATGTTGCCCAGCATCTACAAGGTGTAAGTCAGGAGCACGAAGGAGAATTCCGCTCTTGCTTAGATAAGTGCAGCTCCAACACCACTCAAGAATCTGGATTCCATTTAGCACACAGCAGCTGTTTGATTGGCACCCCATTTACCATCTTCCACATTCACTACT
>NC_057741.1:21995439-22017721 GCF_004010195.1 Chiloscyllium plagiosum | reverse complement strand
GTATCCTTCCCTCCTCTTCTCCTCCCCCCCAACCCCACGACCTCTTCCACCTTGCTCTAGTCCATATTTGACCAGTAAGCCTTAGTGAGTGAATTTACTGTGTTGCAAATTTAGATGCATGTATGCAAATGGCAGTGGCAAATATTTATCTGAAAAATGTAAATTAATTCTTGATAAGCAGCTAATAAGAGGAAGTTGTGCAGTGTTCTGCTTCAATGTGAATGTTATTTTGACATTTAATTTGTGTAAAAATGCTCTGAAACTCTGGAGAATAAATCGATTCTGTTATTTGTCGATCGTGTCAGTGTATGACAAGTGTTATGACTGGGTGAAGCCAAAATGATTTGGCTGTCTTTTTAAGGTCTTTGGTCAGTGACAACAAATACTTTTTCACACAGCTCCTGCACTTCATTTAAAAAGTAGCATTAGTCAAAATTAAAGAGCCAATTATAAAGTTTTCTAGAATTAAAGCAAGTGGAATGTTATTATCTGCTGACTGGATTAATGGTAAACCTCAACATTATACATACGCGCAGACTTAGGTAATAAATTTAAAAGAGAGACTGGATATAGATGGGAAAAATGAAGATGCTTAGAATTCTTGAGGGGTTAGATTTTTAATCTTACACCGCAGTTGTTGAATTGTTAACTCATCCTCAGTAGTGGCAAAATTTGCAGATGTCTTTGAAGTCTTGTCAAATGTTTGTTTCCCCAATTTGCTTTTCTTCTGAGAGGCTGATAGAGACTTTCAGTTCTTTTTGCAAATTCTTTCTTTATTTCTGTACTGTTGCTCAGAAAAATGTAAAATATGATATTTCCATGTATGGTTCAATTGTTTTCACAAGTTGAGCCATTGTGGGCAGCCTTTGTCTTGTACATGCACTTATCTAATTAAACTGACTATTACATGATGTGAATTTCTTGATGCTGATGAGTTACTTGGTCTCCATGTCTTGAGGTAAAATGTTAATTTCTGGGCAGACAATTTATTCTATTCTGGTTTCTTGAACTTGTCTCAGTCCGTGATCAGGTAATCATAGAAACCACTTTAGGTCAGTATGTATCTTTTTAAAAATATTTGCCCACTAAAAATTTTTGGTATTATAATCAGATGATTTAAATTAAAATTTGATAGTCCACGTTTCTGCTATAATTTATCACCAAGTTATAACTTTTAAAAAATAAATCCAAATTCCTTAATTATTGAGAAATTCCTTCTTGAAGTTTTACTGATTATCCTGAAACCTTTGTCAAGTGATGAATTTAAAATGGCTGTTTAAAAAATCTAGAAAAGTTGATATTCAAGATCCGGTGACTGTATAGATGTGAAAGTTCGCTGACAGAGTATAAAGTTCATTCCAGTTTGACACTTAACCATTAACTGTCTGCCAAGAATCAGTATTATATGCATGATATGGACTTGGGTGTGAAGTGTATAATTTAAAAGTCTGCAAATGGTTCACAGTTTGAAAAATAAATCAACAATAAATTAGATAGCATGAGTTATTGACTGGTTAAAGGACAGATAATGTGACAAATAACAACAATTTAATACAGAGGTGTAAAGTGACATAATTGGGAATGGCAATGAGGAAAAGCAGTACAAAACAATGATCAACTTTTTAAAATATGGGAACAGGCACATGAGCAGCTTAGACACGCAAATGTTGAAATGTGATGAGACAAAATAAAAAAGTTCTTAAGCTTTTGTTGTCTGTAAGTATAACATATCCCTTGGTGTTTATAAAGCTGTAGAATGCAAGGAAGTTGTACTAAAGATTTACAATTTTTTTCTCATCAATTCTGCATTAGAAATCTCAGAGGATGTTTTTACCAAATTATATCAATGGCATGGAGCAGCTAAATGGAGAGAGGGGAGAAGTAAGACCTCAGTTATGCTGGAGAAAATATTTCCTCTTAGGGTTGTCTATCAATAAAACCTGCAGCTAGTTTTGTAACCACCTCAGGTTATGCCCTTCAAGAAGTTCTTCAAATAAAGACTATTTAATATCTATGCTTAAAATTGAGGTGTTTCGAGAGAGTTCTTAGGGCAAAACTGTTTGCACTGCCAGATGGATCATTAATCTGAGGATGTAGTTCTTAGGTCATTGGCACTGTAGCCAAGGTTTGAAGGGGGTATGGAAAGATAAAAGGTTTTCTTTTAATTCAGCCAGTTATGATCTAGATACATTGTCTGAAAGGATGCTGGATGTAGTTTCCATGTGACTTTCCAAAAGTAATCTTACCTACTATATTTGAAAGTAAATATTTGGAGCCTACGAAGAAAGTTCTGGGGGCCGGGACAGATTTGTAATTCTTTCAGAGAGATGGCTAATGTAAAATTGGTCAAGTGACTTAGTTCTGTGGCTCTTCTTACCCTGTGACATCCTGATTCAAATTTTGTGCTATAAAAACATGCTTTGCTCAACTAGTCTGTGCCAGTGTCTATGCTCCAATTGAGCATCCTTAATCTTTTATCATTTAAGTCTACAATTATATCTCTTTTTCTTTATCCCTCATGTTTGATAGCTTCCCCTTAAATGCATATTCACTATTCATTTCAAAAACTCTGTGCTAACAGATTTGAATTTTTAGATTAGATTCACATTGCTGCACAAGTCCACACTGACCCTCCAAAGAGTAACCCACCCAGACTCATTCCCCAATCCGATACATGCCCCTAATACCGGCCAAGTTAGCATGGCCCATTCACCTGACCTGCACATCTTTGGATTGTGAGAGGGAACTGGAGCATTCGGAGGGAACCCATACAGGCACGGGGAGAAAGTGCAAACTCCACACAGTTGTCCGAGCTGGGTGTTGAACCTCGGTCCCTGGCACTGTGAGGGAACAATGCTAACCACTGTGCCACCATGCTTCCCCAAATTTTTTGATACCTATCATATATTCATAGCTCTAGTTATGCTGTTCCTCCCAGAAGAAAAATTCCCTCTTAGATATATGTATCAACAATAACTGCAACCATTTTCATATCCACCCCAGCTTTTGTCCTTCAATGGCAGAGAGTTCTATCTTTGTAAGTTCGACTTCAGTGTGAGACATTTTGAAAAATCCATATGTGTTCTGCTAACTGGCTACTTTTATTCTTAGTTTCTTCCAAACAAAATTAACTTTATTGGTGGAGGAGACCACTCATTGATACTGAGAATCTAAAAGCCTCTCATATTACCAGGTAGTTATTGAGCTATTTCAAATTTTCTTTTCATGTTATCAAGCAGTTTTCCTATTGCTCAAGGCAAGTTTGATTCTATAAATTTGATGTGTTGCCATTTTTGGCTATTGTTGTATTAACATCTTATCAGTCTATGAAAAGAAGCTCTTGTGACATCATTAAACTGTTAAATGAATAAAGAGTTCAATTTGCAGATCTGACAAATTAGAATGTCCTCATCTTCTGTCTAAGGTTATACCTGCATCCATATTTACAAAAATTAAGGGTCTAAATTTGAGTACATAGCATCCAAGGACAGGGTCAGGGAAGATTGGTGAAAAGCAGATATTTGAAACCTGAATCCGTATTGTTTCTTGTACATGAAGTGCAGTTCTTATTGGGGGAGATGGGAAGTGCTGATCACAAGTTTAACTTCCTCATTGACAGATAAGATAATGGAGGATGTAGTTTGCAGTTGTGACCCACTGTACAGGAAAAGGAGTTTGAGAAGAATCTGTTTAGAAAATAACATTTTTGTAACTTTTGAAATTGAATGAAAAATTCTAGTTGTTGAATTGGCACTGATGAACAGGAGCTCATATCAGGGTTAACTTTAAAACAGATTTGAGCAAAAACCATGTTTGCATCAACTATCTGTTTAAAATGAGGATTTTTGAGAAAGTATACTATGTTCGTCATCTCACTCTTCAAGAATATTGCTGGGCAAATGGGACACTTTCTGCTTCAGTATTCTTGGCCTGATGCAAAGTGTCCTCACTTTCTATTCTTTTCAATACTACTGTGAGCATTTTTGTTTTCCAAAACTTTACCAAATTCATTTAAATTTTGGCAATTTTACACTTGGACTGCATCTTGTAAACACTGCATTCAGATATTTCCAGCAGGCTCCATCTATAATTGTCATTGTTCAGTTTGATTTTTTCCATTATACTGGGCTGGATCTGAAAGAACTGGCATTTGGTGTTATCATATAGTCTTGCTCAGCTTATTTCAAATCAAATGTCTTTCTTTCTCTAACTTAATTACTGTCAAAAATGATAGGAATTCCTTGCTGATCTGCAGTGAATGTTGTTTTGATGTTTATTAATATTTGTTTCCTAATTATATATTCAGAAGGGAAGTATGCCAAACATTTTTGCAGTTTAGCAAGACAAAAGAAAAGCAGCTGCTTTGCAATAGCTATTTTTAATTTGCTTTAAAGATATTTTTTGCAGCCCTTGGAGGATTACCAGAGGAGCTAATTGTGTACATTTTAGCATCACCTTTAATTTTTTTGACTTCTTTCATATCTATGATTCTCTTTATAATTCAAAATATTATTTATTTTTCTAGGAACTTATAGAAACCCACCTAGGATACTGGAAGGAAGAATTTGCACGGACTTCACGACCCCTGCTGGGCAGTGTGTCAACAATTGTGAAGTTGTGAATTTACAGAACTGTGATGTAAAGGCAATGTGGTCTTTATCTGTACCAAAATACAAGCACAATTTGCACTGCTCTAGGTATGAAGACAGTAATAGCCTTAATTCTGAAGACTCTGGCATTCCCACGTTAGAAATTGGAAATCCAGAACCCATCCATTGTGGTGTATTGAATGTTAGAACAAACCATGCTGATTCATCCCAGACATCTGGATTGGCACCTGACAAACATGGACAAGGTTCAGGAAGTCTACCACCTGGCATGTGTTCACCGGCTGTACGTCTTGAGACTGACAGCGCATTGCGAAAATCTTCAACATTTCCGCGATCTGGTTATGATAATGTGAAGCTTTGCAGTCTTTCAAACAGAGGAGCAAACAAGGCGGATGAGATATCTGTAAGCAGCGTTTCAAGCTTGAGCACGGAACTGTCCACAACTCTGTCTGTTAGCAATGAGGATATTCTAGATAGTTTGGTTACCAGTGACTCGAGTGCAATTGTAAATCTGGAAACTGATGAGGCACAGTTCACTGACATCAGTTTAAATTCTTCCAGAGACAGCTACAATCAAGCTGACAGTCCTTTGGAACAAGAGACCAAATATAAAAGACTGGGCACACTTGCCAACTTTTTTACCAGGTATCGTGTGTTCCAATTAAGTATATTTTTGAACCTTTTTCTTCTTTTCTGGAAACAGAAGGAGGGGTGGGGCTGGTGTGTTTGCTGTCGATATATTTTTGTTAACATAGTTGCCAGAGAAGGGTAATGGCTTTTCTTCTTGAGCTACTGCAGTCTCTGTAATGGAAGTTTGCCCACAAAGCTCTATTTTTATTCTTTGTTAATATGCATAATATTTCTGTATTTGTTTTGTTTTTGTTCTTTTTGTGGGATATGGGTGTTACTGGCTAATTCCTTGTGAGAAGATGGTAGTACGTTTCCTCCTTTTAACCACTGCAGTCAATGTGTAGGTGTACATAGTGGTATTAGGAAGAGAATTCCATGTTTCTGACAGAAAGAAGGAATAACAATGTTGTTCCAAATTACAATAGTGTACCACGTGAAGGAGAACTGAAGTGGTGTTCCCATGAATTTAGTACCCTTGTTCTTCTGTGTGATAAAGATGGTGGATTTGAAAGGTGCTGTTTTAAGGCAAGGTTGGCAAATTGCTGCAGTTCATTTTGTATATGATCTTGATCGTGGATAGAGTGAATATTTAAATGGTGGGCGAGATGCTGCATGTCTCATTAGGGAAAGATTACTGGTGGTGGTTTAACCTGAAAGTCACCACGTCTCCGTGAGGGGAAAGGTTGAGAAGGAGTGTTCTTCATGATGACTTCAACAGGTGCAGGAATTGAACCCACTCTGTTTCACACCGCGTTGCTAACTGGTTGCCTAACTAGAATTAAAAACACAAACAGATCAGCCATTATCTTATTGAAGGTTTGAGGGGTCAAATGGCCAATTCCTACTCCTAATTGTATGTAAAAATAATGGTAAATGTAACTTCCTTTTGTCAGACTAAGTCTGGGTGTAGTCTAGATCTTTCTGTTGGCACAAACTGTTTCATTATTTAAAGAATTACAACTGTGTAGTGTTTTGATCTTGTGATCAAAAATAATTCCCCTTTTGACCTTATGTTGCAGAAAAGTTTATTGGGAATTCATTTGGTCCCAGAGCACTGTTCGAAGGAGCCTCCCACAGCATTGTTCTAGGGCGAAGATCATTGATTTCCAAAAATTGCAATTTTGTGAGACATGACTCATGAATTCCAAAGGTTTACAGGACTTTAAGTCAAGAAATCTCTCCTTGTCTTAGTCTTGAAGGAGTCATTGACCCCTTTATCCAAGACCCCAAGTTCCAGAGCACTGATAGCAAAGACATCTCTTGGTGTTTGCTGAATACTTAAGAATTTTCAATTTTGAACTCCGGGGCGATGTACCTAGAGCATGCTGCTTTCTTAATGAATTCATTTACAGGGAGGAGCATCCAGATAAGGCAACATATATATTGATTGGGTGTCTATTACAATCAGCGAGTGTCAATAGCAAAGATTAAACCATCTGCAGTTACACAATGAATGTTCTTAATTTTAACTGGCTTCACATAATACTGTTCACCTTGTTAAACTGACCTTACATACTGAATGCTTCCAATATTGTTAAATGGCTCCACATAATTAATGCTTTTCCACCTTGTTAACCTATTACCCTTGCCTCCAGCACACCATTGTTAACTGCTAGTTCTTATCTGATCTGAGTTATGCTCAGCTGAATTCACAAAACTCAGAACTTAACTCTTTCCCTACTGTGGTGTAAAATTCCAAGCAGTGGAATGTGGTGAAACGGTTAAAAATTATGTCCCAATACATGTGTGAATCTAACCGGAATGGAGGTGTTGCTCCAAGCAGTGGAATGTGGTGTAAAATTCCAAGCAGTGGAATGTGGTGAAACGGTTAAAAATTATGTCCCAATACATGTGTGAATCTAACCGGAATGGAGGTGTTGCTTAGTCCCGTGTGAATCTTCTTATCTGTATGTAACCAGAATGGAATGTGTTTTTTAGCCTTGCTCTGCTGTTCACATGAATGTTTATATCTGGAAAAGAATAAAAAGCTGGAAAAGTCTCCAGTTCGGTGAGTCTGCTCCGGGGTTACGTTTAACCGCCGAGCGTGGGTTGTTGGCAACCGCTCTACAAGAACTGACGGCTCCCAGTTTTTGTAACATGTAGAGTGAGCATAAACCAGACCCGTTGTGCGACACTGCGGGGAATAAAATGCCCATATTCTAGCAGTCTCGCCTCTTGGTCGTTTGTTCTGTGTCAGACTACTCTCCTACGAACCTGACCTTGAGAATTTTTTTAAAACACCTACCTGCTCATACCCTATACACATTCTCAATTGTTTTTGTATTAATTGTATTAAGTATAATGTTGTTCCAGTGCTTGCAATTAGTAGCATACCCCATAAATAGTAGAATTACATCAGGAAAGTTAATGCAATTTTAGCATTCATTTTGAGTTCTAGAACCTAAGAGCAAGGATGTACTGCTGAGGCTGTATAAGGCTCTGGCCGGACCACATTTGGAATATTGTGAGCAGATTTGGACTCTGCATCTGAGGAAGATGTGCTGAACTTGAAGAGGCCCAGAGGAAGTTCACGAATGATCCTGGGAATGAAGGGCATGTCACATGAGGAAAGGTTCAGGGCTTTGGGTCTGTACTCAATGGAATTTAGAAGGATGAGAGGTTTCTCATTGAAACCCTGAGGATACTGAGAGGCCTGGACAAAGTGGATGCGGAGAAGATGTTTCCACAAGTAGGAGACTATGACCGAAGGGAACAACTCAGTGAAGGGACAACCCTTTAGAACTGAGATGAGGAATTTCTTCAACCAGAGGATGGCAAATCCATGGAACTCAGAAGATTGTGGAGGCCAAGTCATTGAGTCTATTTAAGGCATAGATTCTTGATTAAGAAGAGTATAAGGTTATGGAGGGAAGGCAGGAGAATGTAGCTGAGAAACATTGATTGAATCTGTTCCATGATTTGATGGGCCAAATGACCCAATTCTGCTCCTACTTTCTAAGGTCTAAACCAGTTTGCTGCTTAGCAACTTTGAAGTTGCAAAATGTTTGCATTGCACAACTTATGCAAATTCATCTCTTGATCCAAGAGGTTATAGGCTCAAATCTCTCTTGTGCTGTGTTTTTGCTGCATTATAAGAGATACCATTGATGCAATATGGTTACCGTATCTCATCACAAAGCAGTAACTGCATAATAGTTTGGTGATTATTTTCCAGAGTTCAATAGATTCGGGGTCGGTTCCCGAGGATTGGAGGGTGGCTCATGTTATACCACTTTTTAAGAAAGGTGGGCGAGAGAAAGCAGGTAATTATAGACCAGTTAGTCTGACCTCAGTGGTGGGAAAGATGCTGGAGTCTGTTATAAAGGATGAAATTACTGCACATCTGGATAGTAGTAACAGGATAGGACAGAGTCAGCATGGATTTATGAAGGGGAAATCATGCTTGACTCATCTTCTGGAATTTTTTGAGGATGTAAATATGAAGTTGGATGAGGGAAATCCAGTAGATGTAGTGTACCTGGACTTTCAGAAAGCTTTTGAAAAAGTCCCACACAGGAGGTTAGTGAGTAAAATTAGGGCGCAAGGTATTGGGGGCAAAGTACTAGTTTGGATTGAAAATTGGTTGGCTAATAGGAAACAAAAGGTAGTGATAAACGGCTCCATTTCGGAATGGCAGGCAGTGACCAATGGGGTACCGCAGGGATCCGTGCTGGGACCACAGCTTTTTACAACATATGTTAATGATATAGAAGATGGTATCAGCAATAACATTAGCAAATTTGCTGATGAAACAAAGCTGGGTGGCAGGGTGAAAAGTGATGAGGATGTTAGGAGATTACAGGGTGACCTGGACAAATTAGGTGAATGGGCGGATGCATGGCAGATGCAGTTTAATGTGGATAAATGTATGGTTATCCACTTTGGTAGCAAGAACAGGAAGGCAGACTACTACCCCAATGGAATCAATTTATGTAAAGGGGCAGTACAAAGAGATCTGGGTGTTCTTGTACACCAGACAATGAAGGCAAGCATGCAGGTACAGCAGGTAGTGAAGAAAGCTAATAGCATGCTGGCCTTCATAACAAGAGGAAGTGAGTATAGAAGCAAAGAGGTGCTTCTGCAGCTGTACAGCGCCCTGGTGAGACCACACCTGGAGTACTGTGTGCAGTTCTGGTCTCCAAATTTGAGAAAAAACATTCTGGCTATTGAGGGAGTGCAGCGTAGATTCACGAGGCCAATTCCTGGAATGGCAGGATTACCTTACACTGAAAGACTGAAGCGACTGGGCTTGTATACCATTGAGTTTCGAAGATTGAGAGGGGATCTGATTAAGACGTATAAGATTATGAAAGGATTGGACACGAAGGAGTTGGATAGAGCTCTCAAAGATAGTGGAATCAAGGGTTATGGAGATAAGGCAGGAACAGGATACTGATTAGGAATGATCAGCCATGATTATATTGAATGGTGGTGCAGGCTCGAAGGGCTGAATGGCCTACTCCTGCACCTATTGTCTATTGTCTAAGTACTTGGGGCATTTCTTAGCATTGTGATAAGTTATCCAAAAATGTGCAGGTTAGGAGAATTGGCCATGCTAAATTGCTTATAGTGTTAGGTGAAGGGGTAAATGTAGGGGAATGGGTCTGGGTGGGTTGCTCTTAGGCGGGTCGGTGTGGACTTGTTGGGCTGAAGGGCCTGTTTCCACACTAAGTAATTTAATCTAATCTAATAAATGCAATGTCTTTTCTAATGGCAGCTGCAATTTATCCTCCTTTCATCCCCAAGTCTAGGATCAGTCTGTTCATGATTCTTCATAAATAAGAATTTTATTTTTTCCTCCTGATAAAACTAGGGTCAAAGGATATTTTGGTGGTTGGATATTTTATTTGCAGCTAAATTTGCTGATTCAACTGCTATTCTAAAAGCAACCACATATCAAGTAGTGCATTAACAAGTGTGTGCATTACATGGAGTAATATTTCAGATATGGTCTTGTCTCATGGAGCTTAGAAAGTCTTATCTGCAGCTACAGGTTCTTTTCGAAACATTGTTTGGGCCAGACGTGTTTCAGGTCCATCTGAGTAGGTAGTAATGTAAGTGGAAGCTGAAATTCATAAGGAATCCTCTTGGACTATCATGCTACTGTGCTAAGTTTATTTCTGGCTTGAATTCAAATAGTTCGCCTGAAACGCCAATGCTTTATGCACATGTTTATCCTGCTGCAGCTTATTAAACTGCTGGCAAATATGTGTACACTGCAAAAGTTGGCATATTTGTGGAAGTGTTTTGAACTTAACCTAAAGTGAGGACTTAAGCATAAAGGTATGAGGTCACTACTTGTGCTTTGTTTCTCAGCGATCATCTGTATTGTTTACTGTACTGTCAAATGCAGGCGTGGTTAGATTTACATAGAGATCTGAGATGTGGTTGGTTAATTTGTATCATTCGAGGAGAAAGTGAGGTCTGCAGACGCTGGAGATCAAAGCTGAAACTTTATTGCTGGAACAGCACAGCAGGTCAGGCAGCATCTAGACCTGCTGTGCTGTTCCAGCAATAAAGTTTCAGCTAATTTGTATCATTATCAAATAGTGTTGTTCATAGTAATTATTCGCCATTCCTCCGTTTTATTTACTTTCCTTCCAAATACAACCCTTTTCAGCTGAATATTTTCATGTAGTTATGACTAGAGAACCTGAGTGTTGCTTTGTCAAAATATAACTTTAAATTTCATTATCCAGGAACTTCGATCCTAACAGCATTGTGGGTGTATCTACACCAAATACATTGCAGTGGTTTGAAATGATAGCCACTACCTTCTCATGGGTAAGGGGAGATAAAAAAAAAAATCATGGCCCAGCCAGCAAAGTCCACTTCCCGTGAATGAATTTTTTAAAAATTAGAAACCCTAAAATCAACAACACAATGTCTCTTGATAATATCGACTGTAGGGTCCTTGGACGGCATGGTGTCTCAGTGGTTAGTACTGCTGCCTCACCACGCCAGGGACCAGGGTTTGCCTCCAGCCTTCGACAATTGTGTGAATTTTGCACATTCTCCGTGTCTGCATGGGTTACCTCCAGGTGCTCTGGTTTCCCCCCTCAGTCCAGAAATGTGCAGGTTAGGTGGATTTGGCATGCTAAATTGTTGATGGTGTGCAGGCTAGGTGGGTTACCTGTGGGGGATGCAGGGTTACAGAGATAAGGTAGTTGCGTAGGTCTGGGTGGTATGCTGTTTGGAGCATCGGTGAGGACTCAATGGGCCAAAAGGCCTGTTTATTCACTTTAGGGATCCTTTAGGATTATAGGATGGGGCACTTGCCTTGTGAGCCCCTTACCTATATTTTTTTGGATGCCAAATTAGTCGTAATCATTGAGTCATAGAGATGTAAAGCACGGAAACAGACCCTTTGGTCCAATTCATCCATGCTGACCAGATATCCTAACCTTATGTAGTCCTGTTTGCCAGCACTTAGCCCATATCCCTCTAAACCCTTCCGATTCATATACCCATCCAGATGGCTTTTAAATGCTGTAATTGTACCAGCTTCCATCACTTCTTCTGGCAGCTCATTACATACACTCATCCTCTACGTGAAAAAGTTGCCCTTTGGGTCCCTTTTAAATGTTTCCCTCCTCAGCCTAAACCTATGCTCACTAGTTCTGGACTCCAACCCCCCCCCCCCCCCCTTCAAACCCAGGGAAAATGCCTTGTTTCTTTACAATATCCATGTCCCTCATGATTTTATAAACCTATCAGTTCACACTTCAGTTTCCAATGCTCCAGGGAAAATAGCTTCAGCCTCTCCCTATAGCTAAAATCCTCCAACCTTAGCAACATTCTTGTAAATCTTTTTTGAACACTTTCAAGTTTCACAACATCGATCTGATGAGAGAGAGACCAGAATTAAATCCAGTATTTCAAAAGTGACCTAACCAATGTCCTGCAACGTAACCTCCCAACCTTTTCTAGGAGGTTTCCCTTTAAACTGAAAGGCAATTAATGCACTGTCCATTATTTTGTTTTTAAAATACGTAACTGATCCAGATAATTCGCATACTGATTAGATTGAAGTTAGCATTAAAGGAGTCACTTAAAGAAATAATGATGGATGGCATTTATGACTCATTTGATCGAGCAGGACATTTCAATGTGGTTTCAAGAAAACTTCGTTCTTGCGTATTATTTGAAGAACTCACCATGACGTTAAGGAAACCTCAGTTGAGTTTCAAAGGGATTTTGACAAGTTACCTCTTGAATCTTTTGTCTAATTAGCATACTTGGTCCCTCAAAGTTTGTATCTCACCTAAAGGTCCCAAGTCAGAATTGTGATGAATGCTCACCCTGTATAAATCTAACGAGCAATGCTCGAGGCTTAATGTTAACCATGATAAAGAAGTTGATAAATAGCCCAGCCACTGGACTAGTGCGGCTGCAGTAAGTGCAATGTTCATTATTGTGAAAATAGAATCTGACAAAGTTTAATTGAATCAACTAAAGTATTAGATTTTGAATGTTCTGCAGACCATAAGAACCGGTATTCTAAACTGAAAAAGAAGCTTAGTTGTATCATTGTGGCCATTGGGAATAGAGAAAGTGAAAGACTGATGGAACCAATAGCATTGTAACAATATGCTAGGGTTACTTCTACAATCTACCATCACAAACAAGTCATCCATCTGCCTTTCAAAACTGTTGCAATATCTATGAGGTACAAGTCAGGGAAATATTTTCCTCCGTTCCAACAATGCTCAAGAAGCTGCTCATCATCCAGAAATTGATTGGGATCCCATCTATCTTTAAAGATTCACCCAGTCTACCACTGGTGCACCCTGCCTGCACTGTACCATCTGATGCACTGTAACAATTCAAGGATTCTGAACAGCATCTCCCAAACTTGGGGCCTTCACCACTAGCAGGGGAAAGGTAGCAGATGCATGGGCATAAAATCACCTGCAAGGTCCCCCCTCAAGTCGCACAACATTGTGACTGGGAAATAATCATAAAATTCTTGCTGTGTAGATAGGGGCTTTTCGGCCCATTTAAGTCTCTACCGATCCCCAATCCCCCAAAGCACCTAACTGAGATCTCTTCCCTTCCTATCCCTGTAATCCCGCATTTAGCCTGGCTGATCCACGTAACCTGCGCATCTCTGGACACTACGGGACAGTTTAGCATGGCCAGTCCAACTAACTTGCACATCTCTGTATTGTACTATTATTCTTTCATTGTTGGAGTGTCAATAATAAAATACCCTCCCAAACAACAGTAGGAGTACCTTCACTGCATGGACTGTACCATTTCAAGATGGCTCCCCACCACCTCAAAAATATTTAAGAGCGTAAGACCAAGACCAGGTATGTGCAATTCAGCCTCTTGAGTCTTCTCCGCATTTGATATGATCACGGCTGATCTCCTCTTGGCCTCAACTCCACTTTCCTGGCAACTCTCAGCCCTTCAACCCATTTCTAACTCATCAAATTTACTTGGGGAAAGGCAAATAAATGCTGGGCTTATCAGTATTCTGATTCCAATGAATCAATTTTACAAAAATGTAGTCTGCGTAGATGATAAGTTCTATTCCATCATAACTTGAACATGCAAGTTCATTCCATCATTGCTGGGTTAGAATCCTGGCATTATTATGTAAATTGTACCATCAAAATTGCTGCAACAGTTCAAAAAGAAAGCCCACCATTGTTTTATGTCCCATGAATAAGTGAAAAGAAAATGTGACATTAGCAACAGGAAGCCACATCCAGTTTTTAATATATATAAAGTTAATGACTTCTGGAAACCAGTCAGATAGCTTTGCATGTTTCTTATGTATTAGGAACTTTGACAAAAGCCTTCTCTTCGTTGAAGGAATTAAAATACGTACTTTAATCACATGATGCATCAGAGTCCAGAAGTGTGCATCAAAGTTATGAGAAATCTTGATTTTCACTTCTGATATGTTTATACAGCTTTTGAAAAAATCTTTGTCTGAAGAAAATATCAACAACATTTGAGAAATATCTACAATTGCTCGTCTCTCGTGGGAACTCAGAATTGATTGCAACATTAGAAGTTTAATTTTCGACAGATTTATGCATGATCGCAGACTATTTTAAGAAAGTGTTAAGTTCAGTTTAAATTGCTGAACAGATGTTTAAAAGCAATGCAAAGAATAATTCTGATCTGTTAACGTGCACTGGGAATTAAATCCCTCACTATATGAAAATAAGTGATACACACTTAGAATAAACACTCAAGCCATCCTGAAGAGGGTGCAGAAGTACCTCAAGATCTCTTTCCTAACTGTATAGCCTCCCTTGACTGCACATGTTTGTTCAGGAACTCAGTAAAGACATTGAGTAAAAATGCTTGAGTATCATTGAAAATGTTATTTCTTCCAATTCTCTGTTCTTTATTAATTTCTTTCACTTTCTGCCTCAAACCTGGGCTATTGTGATGGAAATAAAACCACCTTTATGTTTACAAAAAACTTCCAAATGGATTGTAAAGTCATTTCAAGAAGTTAGTCAAAGTCCTGGAGATGTACACCATGGAAACAGACTGCCAAGTAACTCTTGTTTGTAATTTTAGAAAAAAAATTACATGCCAGACCTGTCTGCTTTCAATATTAAATATTTGAGCATAACAGAAGAAATATGTGCAGGCATAGATGAGGTGACCTGCCTATTGCAGAATTCCATGCATTCATGTCTCCAGTCTCAACTTCACAGCATGAAACATGCCAAGTTGTAGCTGTACAGTACGTTGGTTAGGCCAGTGTTGGAATATTGTGTGCACTTCTGCTCTCCTTCCTATCGGAATGATGTTATGAAACTTGAAAGGGTTCAAAAGGATTTACAAGGATGTTGCCAGGTTTGAAGGATTTGAGCTAGAGGGAGAGGCTGAATAGGCTGGGGCTGTTTTCCCTGGAGCATCGAAGGCGATGTGGTTCATAAAATCATGAGGGGCATGGATAGGATAAATAGACAATTTTTTCTCTGGGGTGGGGGAGTCGAAAACTAGAGGGCATAGGTTTAGGGTGAGGGGGGAAAGATATCTACAAGGTGCCGAAGGGGCAACTTTTTCACGCAGAGGGTGGTGCAGATATGGAATGAGCTGCCAGAGGAAGTGGTGGAAGGCATCTGGATGGGTATATGAACAGGAAGGGTTTAGAGGACTGTGGGCCAAGTGCTGGCAAATGGGACTAGATTAGGTTAGGATATCTGATTGGCATGGACGAGTTGGACTGAACAGTCTGTTTCTGTGCTGTACATCCCTGTGATTCTGACTGTATTGGGCTGGGTAAATCATTTAAGCAGAAAAGCTGTGAAGCATGTGTTTGAGGAGCTGTCTTACTGTTTTCTAGACCAGCAAGTTGAAATGCTTACTAGAGGGCAGGCTTTTTTGGATCCAGTAATAAGTAATGAAAAAAGGGCAAATTATTTATATTTAATCATGCACATTACATTTTTAACCTTTGGAGATGTGTGACCACAATATGTAGTGGAAGTGCTGGTGCTGGATTGGACTGAGCAAAGTCAAAACACTGGTTATAGACCAACAGGTTTATTTGAAACCACAATGTCGGAATTGTACATTGAATTTGAAAATGAGGTCGTTCAATTTGAATAAGGGAAATAATTAAAGCCTGAAGCACAAGTTGGCTGAGCTGGGTTGGGAAAATATATTAAATCACGATACTGCATATAAGCAATGGATAGTCATTAAAGTATTATTACATGGCTTACAGCAATTACACATTTCCTTCAATGTGCAAAAGCCCAAAGGTTAGTCAACCATTGCTGACAGAGGAAGTGAAGGATTTTATAAGATTAAAAGAAAAACCTTACCAAATGACCAGATTAATAATAAATCTAAGGGTTGTAAAGATGTTATAATAGGCAAAAGAGGGCCAATAAACTGATAAGGAGGAACATGCAACCTAGCAAATGGGGTCATGGAATTTAAAAGCCTTTACAGGCAGGGGAAAAAAATTGAAGGTGAATGAGGATAAATTAAAAGCACAGAGCAGGGAGAATTTATGAAGTGAATTAGAAATAACAGAGAACCTAAATGGTGACTTATTTGCTTTTACTGAGCCAGGTACAGCTCCCAGAATTAGAAATCTAAGTGACTCAGGAGAACCAACATTTGAAGGAAGTTGGTATCAGGAAGAAAGTTGTACTGGAGAAACTAATAGAACTGAAACTTGATGAGTCCTCAGGACCTAATATATACAACCCAGACACTTGAAGGAGGTGGCTATGGAGATGATCAATGCAATGGTAATCATATTCCAAAATTCCATAGATTCTGGAATGATTCCAGCACGTTGGATGTGTGCAAATGACACCCGTTTATTTAAGAACAAGAAAGGAAAAAAATTGTGATCTGACCCTACAGCCGTAGATCTATAGGAGGGAAAATACTAGAATTGTTAAAAAGAACATGGCAAATGGACATTTGGACTAAATACAGTGATTGGGTATAGCTTGATTTGTGAATTGTAAAACCATGTTGTAACAAACTTGAGTTTTTAGGATATTACTAACAAAATTGACAAAGATGGGGGCATTAGATGTAATATATTCAGAAGGCTTTTGATAAGGTTCCCCACTGGAGGTTGATTATCAGAATTTTTTAAAATGCTCAAGGAGATAACGTACTTGGAGTAAGGAGTGGTTACCCTATAGAAAACAACAGGAACAAATGAGTCAATGTCACATTGACAAACCGTGACTATTGGGTTATCGCAGCTGTTCACAATATAGATCAATGTACATTAGGGACCAAATGTAATATATCTAATTAACAGAAATTAATGTTGTGAGGAAGATGTAAAACGTTTTCTAGAGGATTTGGGTAGGCATATTGATTAGGCGTGGATATGATAAATGATGTAAAATAAGAGTTTTCCTCTTTGGTATGAAGAACAGATGTGCAGAGTATTTTTAAATGGTGAGAGGTTGGAAAAGTATAGATGTACAAAGGTGTACTTAAGTCAATAAGTCACTGAAGGTTAACATGCAGATATAGCAAGCTATTAGGCATATGGAATATTAACCGATATCACAAGAGAATTTGACTACAGGAGTAGTGAGTCTTGGCTCCAATTGTATAGTTTAGTTAGCTAAAGTTTGGAGCTTAGTTAGCATGCATTTAGAATACTGTGTGCAGTTTGGTCATTATGTATCAAGAAAGATATTTTTGCCATGGAGGGAGTGCAATGAGTGTTTATCAGATTGTTTCCAGAATGGCAGGACTGTTCTATGACGAAAGATTGGACAAATTGGACCTGTATTTTTAAAGTTATGATGAATGAAAGTGATCTCATTCAAAGCTGTAAAATATCTTTTAGGGAGAGACAGGATAAAATGCAGAGAGCGCATTTCCCCGTCTTGGAATCTTGCACGAGTGGGCATTATGTAAAAGCAAAGCGGACCAAGATGAGTCCTTTTGAATCAGAGGGTTGTGGATCTTTGAAATTCTCTATGCCAGAGGGCTGTGGTAGTTTAGTTTATTTAAAGTAGAGGTTTTCTTATTACAAAGGCAAAAAGGATTGAGGCGATAGTGAAAGTAAAAGGGTTTGATCAACCAGTGATGTTGTACATTTCTATGACTATGATTAAGTAGTGGAACTGGTTTGATAGGCTAAAAGACCTTCTCCTGTTCCTGCATTCATGTATACTTAGAAGTTAAACAGACTTATTTTCAGTGAAACCAGAACCTACTTTTTCCCCTTGAGTCTTTTGAGCTGTCCCAAATCCAATAAACTGCAGAAACAAAAACAAGTTGCTGGAAAAACTCAACAGCATCTGTGCAGAGAAATCAAAGTTCACATTCTGGGTCCCATGACCCTTCCTTGGAACCAGTTCTGAGGAAAGTCACTGGACCTGAAAGGTTAACTTTAGTTTCTCTTCACAGATGCTGCCAGACCTGCTGAGCTTTTTCAGCAACTTATCCCTTTGTCACTGATTTACGGCATGTGCAGTTTTTTCACTTTCCATTAAATTGCAGGGCCACCATGGTACTAAATGGAAATATCAGCATCTGATTAAAAGGGATCATAATGTCTTCACACATTGCAGATTTTTTTAATCAACCTGTCCAGTGATGTTGTTACATATGAGGAGCAGATGGGACTTGAACACAAGTCTCCTGGACCAGAGGTCTGGATACTACCACTGCACCACAAGAGTCCATCATACTGTGGATACTCCATCTATATTTCTAATCACAACATTAGCAAGAAAGTAACACTGAAAGATGTGTCTGGCAGTATGCTCCAAAACTAGATTTTCTTAGCAAATCAAAAGCACAGTTGCAACTATGAGTAAGTTGTCTTCCCAACTCTTTCCATTGTATTTTTTTCAAATGGAAAAGGGATCCATAGCCAGTTTGTTGCACTATAAATAAGTTACCGTGGATCCTTGGTAAATTATCAATGCGCTGCTGTATTATTTTAATTTCTATGCAATTTTTTTTATTACACCATCTTTAATAAGGAAAGAATAACATGAGACTTGTGTAACAACATTAAATATTATAACGAGACAACTGTTAGCTCTTTCCTTTCCCCATCCTCCATGTTTACCATTCAGCTCCATGTCACCTCTGGTTACAGATTACAAATCTTGAAGATCCCTGGCTCAAGCTACTCTGACAGATCTGTACAAATACTTACAAGGCACAAAATATTAACTATAAAGTTAGTTTAACTGCTTTGGTAATGATTGTCAAGAAAGTAATGTTATGCCTGAACTGATCTGTGAGTAAACTTAAACTTTCCTTGTCATTAAAAGCCAGTGAAGAAATTGCAGTTTGTTCTTTGCTACATAAAGTACTTAATTGCCATAAAGAAGGAAGTTTTATTTGTGTTCGAACCAACATTCATCTTGCCACATAATGATAAGCAGATCAAATATTTTGTCTGCAGGGTCAGGTTCAATGTAGAATTATGATTGAACTTCAAAAGTAATTTAGCCGCGTGCAGCATTCTGAAATATCCTGAGGACATGGTTCAAGTTCCCAATTCATTCTGTTTTCATTTGGACTTTCAGGGAAGTAGGTTCTCCAAGGCAAAATCTAGAGTTATTGAACTTTGTGGTTGAAGATTGCCAAATTTGTGTTAGACACTGGAAATTAAAACATAGAAGCAGTGCATTCCCTCTAGTTTACCATCTACCTGAGCAAGCAGTTTTTATTTTTCTACATAATTCTTGTACTATTTTATTCCATTTTTCCTTTCACCAAAGTATTCTAATCACGAATGCTGGCACAGTTTTTGTAACAGTCCCAACCCTGGAAGTTAATTTCTCAAGATCAAGAGTGTCTGTCTTGGTGGCAGAAAAAAAAAAGTACTGTTCTCTGTCCTAAATCTTGTGTTTAATCTTTATGGATGTGACATTATATTCTAAGCATCTGTCCACATATCTACAATGTCACATCCTTGAATAGTGTTTAAACTGTTAAACATATTATAGTCTTGTATTCCCACCACAGCCCCTCTCCCCATGCCTCCCAATCTGAGATTTTGTATTTCCTCATAGCAGGTATTGGTAAGTAGAGGTAACCTTTTCAAAGATGAGAAGAAGAATATGCAAAACTGGTTAAACGTAATTATATTGTAACTGCTGACATCTGAAACAAAAACAATGCTAGAATCTCTGTACCTCAGGCAGTAGCCACAACGAGAACAGTTTTCAGGCATGTTTTCTTCAGGGCTTCCTAAACATGTTGTCCCTGAAGGCTCACTGAGTCATTACAAGTTACTCTTGCTTTCCTTTGTTTAGCTGATCTTTAGGGAAATTTTACTCTTTATATGACTGCAGTATCATGGTTCAGAATTATCAGGAAGATAGTTTAATATAAAACTTCCTCATTCAGGACTTGTTTTGGCAGGTATCTGCCATCCCCATCTTTATGTCCAAGGATTTGGGAATGTTTTGGTCTGCAGTATATCTAAATTTCCCTACAATCAGTCGTTCAAGAATGCTGTCTCTCCATTCTTCTTGAAACTGACTAAGTGTTGAAGGTTTCTGGATAAATGCAGAATCATTGATTGTAATCTGACACCTGTGAACAGCTTCATTTGAAAATGAGTTTCAGTGGAATTGTATTGCAATTAGCCACACCCAAAGGCATGATACAATTTTGCCCTGTCTTGAAAGACAACGCTGGCTGCTTTGAAGGTATTGACTAAGCTTAATATTATTTTCTATATTGGAGTTCATGAATGTTTACCAGATCACCAGTGGGCTGAGATTCTACAGTTTTCCATACATAATATTTAGGAGAATGATAACAATCACCAGGATTGATTTTACTAACAAAAACTTGGCTGCATTTTCTCTACTCTTACAAATTGACAGGTACAAAGTCTCCGTGGATGTATAATACCCTACGCATTATTGAGTTTGAGTACGTTTGTTAATGCATGACCTAAATTGTATCATTGGATCTGATATAAGCGCAGTAGGTATGGTTCTAGTAACGAACGATATTAATGTTTGCGAATTCTGGAGTTGAGTTTCTCCAAACTAATTTAATTTTTTTTTATTATTGCACAAATGTTAGCATAGGAGATAAGTATTTCAATATAGGTAGTTTCAATGAAAATTAAGGTGGTGCCGTAGTGCTATTGTTACCCAGAGACACCGGTTTAAAACCTGCCACAGCAAATGGTGGAATTTGAGTTCAGTTTTTAAAAAAACATTTATAGCTCTTAACCATGTAGGATAAATGGGCCCGATGGATTACTGAACAATTACTGGATTTGGATTCTTTGCATGATTTGAATCATTATAATAAAAGCAAAATTCTAGCAATACCCAAATCCAACAGAATTTGTAGTGAGTAAGATTTCAGTTGTAACCTGAACATGAGTTGTATTTGCTTAATTTCTTTGAAAAATGAAATAATCTTATCTTTGATATCTATAATTTTTCAATAACCTTAGTAT
Organism: Chiloscyllium plagiosum; assembly: GCF_004010195.1. Lineage (NCBI taxonomy): Eukaryota > Metazoa > Chordata > Chondrichthyes > Orectolobiformes > Hemiscylliidae > Chiloscyllium > Chiloscyllium plagiosum. The sequence goes on along the minus strand of NC_057741.1, from coordinate 21,996,565 downwards.
AATATTCAGCAGTTTTTAAGATCCAAAAATTAAAATTTGAGAACAAATTGTGTAAAATTGTCAAAGCAATAAAAAAATTGGATTTAATGAATAGGGGCATATAAAAAAGAAATTAGCACATCGGTTTTACTTCAGTAGTATCCCACTAAAGGGCAAATTTAAGCCGTACATTGCCTTTATCTTACGTTTTGTTCTGGGCATGCACTTTTAAAAAATTTTTACATCTGTATTGGGTGTTGTGTCTTTATAATTTGTCACTGGGTTAGCAAGTAATAAGATTGCTCTTTCTTTCACTCGAGCCTTTCGACTCCTGATTTGATTCCGGTCAACTAACAAACCACATTTTTGTTGGAGTGGTATATGGCTGTACGTTGAGGAAAATCAAAATGTTGTGGCGAACCAAAGATAGAAGAGAGGATCTGATTCGCCCCTCTTCACCTGATCTTAACAGTGTTAATGGAAATCACTTAAATTCAGTATGAACCTCAGTTCAAAGTTGAAATTAGATTGCTGTGTCCATTTTCAGACCCACTGGTAAAATTGATTGAATGTTTTTGCAAGTGTTGACTAAACTTTTGACGCAAATTAGAGCAGAATCTATACATCTAATGGTCCGGTTTTGTGGAGTGTTGCTGAACTAAGAGACCTTGGAGTGCTAAGTTCATTTCTTGAAAGTGGAGTCGCAGGTAAAAAGAATAGTGAAGAAGGTGTTTGGTAAAAACAATGACTGCAGATGCTGGAAACCAGATTCTGGATTAGTGGTGCTGGAAGAGCACAGCAGTTTGGTATGCTATCCTTTATTGGTCAGTGCATTGAGTATTGGAGTTGGGAAGTCATGTTATGGCTGTACAGACATTGGATTGGCCACTTTTTGGAATATTGCACATAATTCTGGTCTCCCTCCTATCAGAAGGATGTTGTGAAACTTGAAAGTGTTCAGAAAAGATTTACAAAGATGTTGCCAAGCTTGGGTGATTTTAGCTAGAGGGAGAGGCAGAATAGACTGGTTTAGGGTGAGGGGGAAAATTTAAAAGGGACCTAAGGGGTAACCTTTGCATACAGAGGGTGATGTGTGTATGGGATGAGCTGCAAATGTTGGAAGCTGGTACAATTATAACATTTAAAA
>NC_057741.1:21967461-21994939 GCF_004010195.1 Chiloscyllium plagiosum | reverse complement strand
CGAAATTAGACTGGGATGTCTGGTCAACATGGATGAGTCAGACCAAAGGGTCTGTTTCTCATCTCTGACTTTGTACAAGTCTGTACCCATCCTCTTGTGACTCAACCACCATCACCACCTCTTCCAAAAAATAAGGTCATGGGAATATACAATCTGTCGCTTCTATGCTCCACACATCAGATTGTTAGTTTGCAATGTCAGTTGACATTTGTTTGCATTATTTCAAGTTTATATTTATTTTCCTTCTTGTATACATCTCGTAGCTTGATAGCTCAGCCTTTAAATGTATGCCCTTCTGAATAGCTTGTAATGCAACAGAGTTAGAACACATATACATTGAAATAATTCCACACACAACAAGTCTTCTAGTGCTTCACTCAAACAGCCATATGATATAGCTCGGTTTTTACTATCATGGAATGGTGAGAGAATTTTTCTTGCTTTGCAGAGCCAAGCATGTACTTGCAGCAGAGAACACAGATAATGGTGAGAACCTTGCCCAGAAGCCATGAGGCCAACATAGACTTGTGTTGAGACTGACACTTAATTTGAATATTTTTAACCTGGATTGGTATTGGGTGCAACATTTAATGTGAATGCTCCAAACTGATGAAATTACACCAAAAAGATCAATTTTTGTGGGACCTTAAGAAGGCAGCAGAATACCAAGTCTTTGGTAGTTAGCTGTAAATCCCTTCTGGTTCAGAAGGGTCTAGGTTTAAGTCCCATTCCGGAAACTTGAGTGCAAATTCTGTGGTGATGCTCCTATATTATACTGGAAAACTCTATCAGAGTGCCTTCTTTTGAATAAGGTATGAAACGGGGGACTGATCTGCCCTTCAGTGGATCGAAAAAGTACCACGAAACTATTGAGAAGGGTTTTCTTGCTGGTGTTCAGGCCAACATTTATATGATTTCAGTATGACCTAGATATATTGTCTACCAGTTCTCACATTGCTGGTTCTGGGATCCAAGTTGGCTGGTATATTTCCTGCATTATATATAATCTTGAAATGCTTTAGACTGTAATGGTTTTACTTTGTGCTTGGGTGAGTGTTTGTGAGTGTGTGAGTGTGTGTCTGTAAGTATTTTTCAATCTATAGGTAAAAATGCATTGTAGATTGTGGATTTGGATGACTGATATATTGGCCTACCCTTCATATAATTTGTGTAAGATGATGTCATGCAGTCACAATTCACTCTGTTTTGAACAATCTCTAATTAGTATAGCTATCAGTAGCAATTTGAATTAGAGGTGGAGGTTTATAAAAACCATATGTGTTCATTTGAATTCTGCTTTACTGGACTCAAATTGTTACTTGGATCAATGGAGCATTTACATTTTTTTTATTAACTTGTTTTTACTAACAATATGTTGCAGCTACAATCGTAACATTTCTCAATGTAAAAAAAGTTGCTGTCAACATTTCAACACTTTAAGAATGTTGGTGTTTTATGATAATTTGAATCTTTCAATTGAACTATCTTTGTCTTCACTAATAGTCATAGAACAGTTCACAAAGGTGTTTCCAATAAATCATAAAATTTCACTGAGCTGTGAAAAGATTATTATAATCAGTGATCTGTTCTTTGTTCAGATGTGACTTGAGATGGATGTAAGATGTCAGCCTGTATAAAAAGTACAAAAGTCCTCATTGTAAAGCCAGACCTGTTCTGTAATGTTAGCACACTACTTTCAAATCTACAGTATTTATTTTGTAGTGAGATTAGTTCCAGAGCGTGCACAACAGAAGAGTTGTTTGTGTGTAAATTCAATGTATTAGTTCTGATTGTGAACCTTTCCTGATGTTTAGAAAAAGGTCTACACTGGTTAGAAAATGTATAGAGTTAGTACAGGCACACTGGACTGCCTTGTCTACCCACAGTCTGTGTAATAGAACAGTCAGTAGCACCGAAAAGGCCAAGTCGAATTTCAGCAATTGAAGTTTCTTCTCTTAGAATATTCCAAATTGGTGTTCTGCTTCTCTTCACATTATGGTTTAATTTGTCTCCTCTTTACCAATTGATGAACCTGTTGTGTATGACTGACACATTCTGACTATTGCTTTTAGCTTTTCATCATTCGCAGTCCAGAGATGTGGAAGTTAAGCGGATTGGCCATTGTGAATTACCCCATAGTGTTCAGGGATGTGCAGGCTTCGTGGACTAGCCATGGTAAATGCAGGGTTATAGAGATGGGGGTTAGGGGTTATGGGAGGGTTGGTGCAGACTCGGTGGGCTGAATGGCCTCTATCTGCACTGTAGGAATTCTGTTATGCTTATTCACATGTATTTGCAGCATTTGTGCCATAGACCAAGCAGGGAAACTGTCTTTTGAATTGGTTTTCAACTGCATCAGAGTTTTTATTGCATCTTACACTGTTGAAGTTAAGTGTAATGCAAATATAAATTTTTGTTTATTTTATGTTGTTGTTCAGATACGAGTCATCAATTTGCAAATCGGGTAATTCTAACTAATATCTGTTTGCTCCCATTTTACAGGAGTTTGTTTACAAAGAAGCTTAAAGATTCCATACCATTAGAGCAGAATGTTCAAGGTTGGAAATTATTTGGGAGGATGCCTGCCAAGGAAAACCCTCTAAAAGAGTCCAAGAAAGTTCAACAGGTAGATAGTGATAATACACAAAACTAAGCTTGCTTGCCTTTTTTAAAGTAAATTGTACTTCAAAATGCTATTAGTCATTAGTAAGAAAGATCATCTTTTAGAAAGACAGTTTTAAACAAAGCATATACTGATCTTGGTTACGTGTGTTAATTGTAATACGCCAACTTGCTTACAAGAGCAAAGAGTAATCTACGTTATGGTGCGGTGGAAAGAACTTTTCATTCTGGAGGGAGGAATCTTAAATTCTAATGAAAAAACAGCAAAGTTTGCCTGCCTTCTGTAACTCTAAGTAGTGTAAATGTCAACAAACATAAATAAGAGACTGATAAGAGCGTAACTTACCATAGAAGTTTGTTTTTGGAGTATGAAGCCAGTTCTGTAGTGAAATTGACCCAATAGTTATTTTAGGTTTTAACAAACTTAATGAAATTTTAATTCTACCTGGACTAAGTACTGTTTCAAAATTATATTCATTGACAGTTTTAAGTTTCAAGCCCAATTTCCTAAAGTTGTATGTGCGCTTTAAAATAAATTAATCTGTAATCTGCTTATAATAATACTGTGTAATGGGGCAAATCAAAATTGCTGAAACAGTGACTTTATAAGTTTTTTTCTGGAAACCATACTAGTATAAGCACTGTAGATTTTTGAGTCTGTTTTGTAATCTGACTCTGACTTGCTGAAAGAGCTCAGATTCCAAAGGAGGTTGTAAGTATGCATTAAATTTGGAAATCTTATCGTAAGTGTTTGAAGATTTTGATATAGGTGTTACCCACTCTGAGATTACTTTACTTTTCCTCAGTCATCATGCCCATTATTTATTTTGTAGTCCCTTTCCAGACCTTGAGAGCTCCTTAGGTAAACTGTACATGATTAAAAGGAATTAAAATCAAGTCTGCTAACGTAAATGAGTTTTGTAGTGTTATGTCAATATGTTTCCACTGAAAATGTGTAATTTACTCTTCCTGTGGAGAAAAATAAGGGGAAAAAAATAGCTTGAGCTCTACCGAACTAAATCTACACTTAAGCTCTCATAGGTACTTTCACCATAGAGATTACTAAAAATTGTTGGTATTTACAGTTTAAAACATAAAATAGCCTTTTTTTGGTCATGATTGTCTCTTCTATGTGCATAGGTTTAAAAATATAAGTTTTAAAATGGAATGATTATTACAAAAAATTCTGGGAATGCAGTTTATTTCTCCCCTCGTAATGTTCACTCAAACAATAAAGTTTGAGTTTGTTTCCTGGAAAGTAAGAATTATGAACTGGGCATAAAATGGTTAAAGTCTGCTCCTCCTGCAAGGAGCACATGTTGCTAAGTTGAAGAGTAGAGCAATTTTAAAAAAAAATAAACCAATATATTTTTATATTTTAGAAACTTGAATTTTTAAAATTGACAACAGCAGTTTTGAGCTCCAGACATTTTGTCCAGTGTGTCTGAAGTGATATGAAGGAATGAAGAGGAGGAAAAATGAGGATGTACTTTTTGTTTTGTGACCCTGTTTAGAGTTGGTAGTTTTCTTTCTTGCAAGAAGAAATGGACTTTAAACACAAGTAAAATGTTTTAGTTGGGGAGGGGAAGGATCAGCCTTCAAGTGCAAATTTTAGATTGACCCAGAGAATTGCCTTTGGTGTTTGTTGGCTAGTGCCTCATGATGAAACGTTCAGACTCTTGAGATGGATTATTAAGTAAATTACTACAAAGTACGAGCAGAAATTGAGGTTACCAACCACTGACCTGCTAACATTTATTTTTACGGAATGTTGTTTACATAATTGAAAGCAATTGATTGCACCCTGTGCTACGGAGGCAAATTAAACAGCAATATTTGAAATGTGAATAATATGCATATATATGTTTAAACAAAGCAAATAGTGCAAGGATAGGCATCAAATTTCCATTCTCTCACTTTGTGCTGTAGTTTTCGTTTCAAGGGAGGGGAAAATCATAAAGTAGTTGATGGCAAACTTAAAATAAAATTTTCTTGTAAAATGTAAGTTTCTTTTTAAAATAAAGTGAATACATTGCTAACAACTCTAACCAGTTCTGAAAAATGGAACACGTTTCAACATTAAACCTAATGGTCAGATGCAAACTGTATTTTAATCAATTCAATGACTTTGTACTGCAGTCAGGATATTTTCTTAACAAAACTATCCCGAATGGATTTGCAATTATGCAATGAGGTCAGAATGGTTCTTGGTAAGGGACCAACTTTTGTAGCTGGAGATTTGAACTTAACAAAAAATTCTGGGGAGAAAGTGAGGTCTGCAGATGCTGGAGATCAGAGCTGAAAATGTGTTGCTGGAAAAGCGCAGCAGGTCAGGCAGCATCCAGGGAACAAGAGAATCGACGTTTCGGGCATAAGCCCTTCTTCAGGAAATTCTGGGACAATGCAAAGCCACACAGGATTTTTGCAGTTAATAGAAGACTGCTTAATAGAATAGAATAGAAATTTATTGTCACGTGTACTGATACATGAAAAATATAGTGAAAAGTTTTATGTTGCCTGACCACAACACCAATTTTAAGTCAGAAGTCATTCACAATAATATATATTTTTAAAAATTCAGATAAAGTTCATCACCGTTCAGTCAACAAGTCCTGGACCTGACAGTTTTGTACCATGAAAGAACTGTCAATATGGAAGTACGGCCCTGCATTTCTGAGGAAATCCTGAGCAGAGTCTTCTCACGTATTGCAGAGCTCCCTTGTTTCGTAAAAATTAAGGGCTGGATTGGTATTGCCACTCCTTTAGAATATCTGACCCGGTGAAGATAGTAACCAGGATGCTGAAGGGTAGATTTTGGATTATAAAGAGCATTTATGTAAACTGGCATATTCTCAATGGGTATAGAAATACTTGGGAGTTGGTATGAATGGCCTTTTTAAGTTCTGAATGGATTTGGTTATATAATTTGAGAATCTATTTTATCTTGTCTGGATCAGTAAAATCACCTAACATAAGGCCCTCAAGGGTAGGTGAATTTCAAGCTAATCTGCAGAAATAATATTACAATTAACAGTTTAACTATGGAAAAGACTTGTCAGAAAGGTACTGGAAACAGTTGTACTGTTTTATTCAAATATGAATTAAATAGAATATTTCAGAAACATCTTGGTGTTTCAGACATGTCAAACATGAGGAGTAGCAAGCTTTTGCAGGAGTAGGTAATCTTTGCTGTTTCTCAAACTGGCATTGTGTCTGGGTCCAATGTGGATTGATCAACTACGGTTGTTAGTCTACATTCTGTTATTGTATCGTGTTACTAGAAGATAAGCAAGATAAAATGTTGTGATTTTATGTTTACTAATTTGTATGGACATCACTCTCCCTTACCGCCTTTGGACTGAACTGTTTCTATTGCATTCAAACGTCTTTTGATAAACAATTCGGTCATTTTATGGCTTGAAGTAAACCATGCATATACTCTTTCAGGATTGACTTGATTTAAATGTGGATTTCAAAGTTAACAATAAAATTCTGCCATGCTAATACACTTTGTAAGCAAGTTGTTTGTTTAAAAGATTTTGGCCATGTATCGTATTAACATAGGAGTGCCAGATGACATTATAGGGACAAACTACATTTTTACCTAGTCATGCCTCGCTTTGCATTGTCAAAAACTGCATAACAAACTGATTACTGGAAGATAAAGAAATCATTGTGTCTATTTTCAGCTGCTGCATTTGTTGCTGACACCAACAGCAAAACATAATAGTAAGAAAAGTAACATAAATCCAAATACATCAGAATAACAAGGTGTGAAGTTATGCAACCCCCAATCAGCCATGTATATGTAACCCCTCAATTTAGATATTCTCCCTTGAAGTGTGATATTTAATGTTTGTAATGTCTTTATTCTGATTATTTTGCTGGACCTTAATATCAAACCTGTGTGCCTTTCTCAAAATCCCTTTTTAATTTCTTCCAGATGTTCCTTTTGCAAGGCAAAGTGGATCTCATATTTTGCTAATAAGACATAGCCATTTCTCTGACACATGAAGAGTCATAGATTTTCTCTTGCGGATAGTAACCAATTCCATTGTTCCTACGTGCATGAACATTTGAGCTTCAATGCAATGTGTCGAATCAGTGATGAGATAAGACAGGTTATGATCTTTTAGGGACTTTGTGATACAATATTCTCCTCCACGTGCATATCCAACTCTGATTATGTTTTCCTGAGTGGTGCTTAAAATTTCAGGCGTGCAGTTCACTGTTTTATTACCACTGGAATCAAAACCACATGTAACTTGTTCAGTTGTGTAGATGGGGTAAGGATGAACAATAGTTTTATCAATCATTTGCATTCCTTAAGTGTTGTCCTTGCAAGTCGGAAAAATTTAAAAGGGACCTAAGGGGCAACTTCATACAGATCGTGGTACGTGTTTGGAATAAGCTGCCAGAGGAAGTGGTGGAGGCTGGTACAATTATAGCATTTAAAAGGCATCTGGATGGATATATGAATAGGAAGGGTTTAGAGGGATATGAGTCAAGTGCTGGCAAATGGGACTAGATTAGGTTAGGATATCTGGTCAGCATAGATGAGTTGGACCGAAGGGTATATTTCTGTGCTGTAAGTCTCTACGACTCTGACTCTTAAATCTTCCCTCCCTTTTCTATTGCATAAAATAGAACCTTCTTAACTCTTATTCATCTAGTGTTTGGATCACTGCAATATTTTGAACTATTGTAACATTTAACGATTTTTTTTATCTTCGAACATAGCCAGTATCCTTAACCCATGAATTTATTCTGCTCCCTCTCTTGCATAAATCACTAATCAACGGTTTGTTAATCAGCTTGATTTTACTTAGTTCCTGCCTGACTACTTAGTTTAATGTAATTATTTATTGTATCTAGTATACCTTCAACTTGAGAAAATAATTGATCACTTACAGCATTGATGTAAGTGTAGAAACTCCTGAACCGTAAATGCCTGTAGAATCTCCTATTAAACCTCAGTGCTTCCTGTTCTTTCTCTCAATTTTGTAACCATCTTGATTATACAGCACCTTGACCAGTTCCTTTTAACTGTTGGGTAGATGTTTTGGGTGCCATATTGGAAACTGAATACCTGAGAGATTGAGCATTACTGATACCAATTAATGTTGGATATCTTCATATAATATTTTACCCGTGCTTCACTTGACAATCCAACCTAAGTGTCCTTTTGTTTCCTATATGACTCTCTACAGGGGTTTCAGTCTGTTACGATGTAATTCTGAGTGATCTGAAGTTCTGTGAACATCGTTAGGGAAAAATGGTCTTGACTTACATAATGTATGCAGAGTGCATGAAATTGCGCGTGCAAATGTTTCCGAATGCTGCCAGTCCCTCATGGTTTGGTTATTTGTAGAATAACGTATGCATTTTTTACATCCCAAATCTCTGCATAAGAACATGAAATTTCCATCAGCCTGTGTTCTTTGGCTGCGTGCTTTCCCAAGAGCTTGCTCATTGACACTAGCAACAGTTTGGTGCACGAGGACACACAATGTCACAAACTTCAGAATACTCTATCCACTTAGATTTCTCTTTCAAATATTCCTTAACCTCCCATTCAGGTCAATTTGTTTGTCATGACTTCACAACCAAGTTTCAATGCCAAATTCAAGATTACAAAAATTCCGATGAAATCTGAAAGAAGATGTTGGCATCCCTGGAGTTAGGATCAATTGTTGCCTGTATCTTCATCCATCCACTTGAATCCTGGCTGACAAGTGGGGCAGCTGTCGTCTTAATCAGGCTCAAGGTTGATATTTTGAATACAAGTCTGGCGGGTTCTGTTTAGAGCAATGTAGGGCCACTTCCTGAAGGCCAACACAAGGACATCAGTTGTCGTGTGTGAATTGCCCCAAGCTACCTTTAATTTTGCCACTTTGTCTGTGAAATTTCTGAACATCAATTACTAAAACAATTAAAGTTTATTGCACATAACAACCAAATAAAACCCCTTCAGCAGCAGGTTAAGCCTCACAACTCAACTTTGCTATTTCCTGATTAATGGTGGACTTTAGCTACGCTTCCAACCAATAGCATGTGTCTCTGGTTGTCTGGGGTTCTATCCTCGTGCAGCGTGATTCTTTGAGGTTCTGCTGAAGAGTCTGGAAGACTAATTCTTGTAAGGTTTTGTATTGATTAAGCATGTGGTGTGACATGATTTATGACACTTCTGAAATCATCAAGTCTGTAGCTTGCTTTCTCATCAGGAGCAGCTTCTGTTTCTTGTTACATTCAATGTTCATTGTTTGTGTGAAATGTACTCTGTTACACCATTAACTCTTTAAATTTTTATGCAGGGAATCTTAATTGCCCATTTGTCACAAGCTACTTGTTATAACCCTTTGTTTATATTGCTTCAGCTCCTTTTTCCCAGGAGTGGTTAATCGGCATATTGCTTTTAATTTCTTGTCCCTTTATCTCAGGAAACATTATTCCAGAAAGCTAATGCATATGCTTTCAAACCATGAGCTATTAATCAATTTTAAAGTTTACTTGTCATTGGTATGCCTTAGTAAACAAATATAATATTGCATTGTGAAAAACAGAATTAAATTGTCATTAAAGGATGCAACAAATGCAATAGTTCCGAAACACACTTTTAAAATATTTTTTGCATTTCCTTAATGCATTCTTCGTCATTCCTTGATCAGAAAGTTTGCCAGTAATCAGTAAATGGTGGTGTGTCTGGGTTATATGGCATGGCAGAGTTTTTTTTCTTCTGTAGCTATTTGGACAGCCTTTGAAGCTAATCATGGAGGTCAAACACCTATAAATTCATTTTCATAATTTTAACTTTTTTTTGTATTAGGTTTAAATGGCTCCAATTTAAAGTGTCTACAATAGGGAACTTGTTCTGGCATTGACCATAGCATACAAAAAGTAGGAGGGTGCAGGTTAAAGTTGTCCTTTGTTCGGTTTCCATATTCTCCAGCTAAAAAGAGAAATCAGTGAAATGATGCAGCATAATGGAGCCTTGATTGCAATTTAGAAGGTCCTCGTATTTTACTGAAGTCGAATTCAGTAAATGCAGTTGCCCATCCTCTTCTCAGAAATGGGAAACTCAAACAATCTGAGAAACAAGACTTGGTAAAGTGAAAAGTAATGCTAGTCCCTGTAAAATTTTATTTAATGAAGAAATGTGCTTCCATTTCTGAAAATGTACAAATGAAATCCATTGGTGAACGCCTGTGAACTTTGTCTTTTCATTACCTGCGGTGGGGCTTGTTTGTTACAGAACGTTTTAAAATAATTTCAAAGCATTTCTGAACATTTGAAAATATTTCCAGTAGAATGATTGAGCTTCTGTAATATTTGAAATGATTCACAATCGTCTCCTAGACCTTCGATCCTGCTGCTGTTTCTATTCTTGTCCAAGATCTTTCGATGGTTGTGTCTGAAATAATGAGATGAGTGGGAGTTGCTTAGCTGTATGCACTGCATGTTGATTCTGGCATTTCAGTTGTTTGGTAGTGTCTTCTAACTCCTGCAGAAATCATGCCAAGTACTAAGCGGGGCAGAATAATTTTGATGGCCCCCTTCTCGCTCTCTCTTTGTCTAATTCCCATCCTTAAAAAATATAGAATGCGCTTCCTCGAAAGTGCAGCAATCGTTCGTTGGCTGAAAATACTTTCTTCTTAGTCAAGCGTTCAAAAACAGATATGTTAACCCCTTCTCAGAAAGTAAGGGGTAACAAACCTGTAGAAGTATAGAAAACAGGCCACACGATTCAGCACCTGGAGCCAGTGAGATCATGGCTAATTACCCTATTCAGTATCCTGTCCTTGCTTTTTACCCATACCCTTCAATCTCATTAACTCTGGGAACTATATCTAATTCCTTGAAATTGACGTTTTGTTATCAACCACTTTCAGGCAGAGCAATGTACAGGCTCATGACTCTGGTGAAGAAATTTCTCCTCATCATGGTCCTAAATGCCCCACCCCATCCCCCATATCCTTAAACTATGACCCTGGGCCTGGATTCCCGGGTCATTGGGAACATCTTTGCTACTGTTGGAATTTTATAGGCCTCTCCAATACCTGTCTCCCCAACATTCCCTCAAGCCCATTCTTCTAAACTCCAGTGAATATGATTCTAACTGATCATGCATCAGTCCTACATTTCCATTAATCATTTTGATAAATCGTTGTCGCACCACCTCCAGAACATTCATCCTCCAATAAGGAGACTGAAACTGCAAACAGTACACCAGTTATGGTCTCCTGAAGACCCTGTATAATTGCAGCAAGACATCCCTGCTCTTGTATATGAATCCACTCAATATGAAGACCAACATAATATGTCCTTCACTGCCTATTGCACCTGGATATATAATTTCAAAGACTGGTGTACAAGGGTACCCAGGTCTTGTTGCACCTCCCCCTCTCCCAATCTATTGCCATTCAGGTATTCTGACTTCTGTTTATGCTATCAGTGTGGACAATCACTCATTTATTCGCATTATCTTTGAACTGGTATCCATTTGCTACTTACTCAAACTGTCCAAATCACTGATGTATCTCCACATCTTCCTCACCCTCCCACCTACCTTTAGGGTATCTGCAAACTTGTGGGCATTACAATTAGTTCCCTCATTTAAATCATGAATATAAATTGTGACTATGAAATCCAAGCAATGATCCCTGTGGTACCGCACTAGACATTAACTGCCAGTCAGAAAAAGACCCACCTTATACATACTGTTTCCTGTCTGCCGACCTGTTCTCATTCAATATCCGTACACTACCCCCAATCCCATGCACTTTAATTTTTCATGCTAATATTTTTTGTGGGACGTTATCAAAAGCTTTCTGAACATCTAAATAGACTGCATCCACTGGCTCCCCTTCTTCAATTCGCTTCGTTAGAATCATCAAAATTCCAGATTCGTTCAAGCATAATTTCCCTTTCATAAATCCATGATAACTGTGTCACTGTTTTCCACGTAATGTGCTATTAAATCTTTTAGTATTTTCCCCACTACCGATATCAGGCTAACCAGTCTGTACTTCCTGGTTTACCCAACATTTTTGGGATGTTATTTGTGTCCTCATTTGTGAAAATAGAACAAATAAGTCTGCCATCTCTTTCCTCCCTTATATCTGACTAAAAGAGACCTGCGTTCAATTTCACTAATCTATTTTCTCTTCATGCACTTATACAAGTTTTTATCATTTGGTTTGTTTTTGCAAGTTTACACTCAGTGTTTTTCCCTTACTAATCCTTTTCTCTTCCTCTGCTTGTTCTTGTCTGATTTTTTTTTTGCATGGCCAACTTGTCTGCCCGCTTCATGGATCGAATACAATCCCTACTTTCCCTCGTTAGTATGGTCAGATCACATTTTCTGTTTTACTTTTGTGCTGGGCACAGTGTGCAAAGTTAAGAGTATGTAAAAAGAATGTGGAAAAGTCACAGATGAAGATAGACTTAAAAAGCAACACTTCTTTAAGCCCAGGGAGTGGTAAGCTATTCTAAAGTTTGGAGAGAAATCTGCTTAAGGTTCAGGATAATTTTAAGTAACTGAAAATGAAAGTGCACTCTTAAAGCTTGAGATTTGTGACTTCTGTGAGAATTATCTAAAATTCAAAGGCAAACCTCGATAAGGAGAGGTTAGAAATGAGAGAGTGCTAACTTGGTGCTTGATGCGGTGATGCCAAATTACTGAAAGTTAATGATCGTGTCATGACTGAAATACTGAATACAATTATGGCGTGTTATTGGAATTTTACTAAACCTATCTTGAAGTTTCAGTAGTACGCTCAAAATAAGAGGTGGGTTTGAGGTCACAAATAGATTAGCCATGATCTTATTGAGTGGTGGACAAGGCTCATGGGCTCTATTGGTCTACTCCTTCAAATCTGTATATTCATATGTATTACATTGTGAACCATGATTAACATTATGTGCATTTCTTCCAGTACATGCCCTGTGCAAAGTGTAGAACAAGCACAGTGTACCATCAGTTTCATTATAGATCTATTTCAGTGAAAAAGATGATAATGAAAAATGGAGAACTTTTTCATAGTTTTTCATTTTTGAAGTTCATTTTCAGAAGTTAATTGTTGGAATGAGGCACAAGGCTGAAGCTTCTCCTCGGGAATAAATTACCGTGCCAAACTGGACTATATTTTGACTCTTAATTCCAAAGAAGCTATATTACCGGGTGCGGATCATAAGCTATCAATCATAATTTTACACAGTAGACTTCTAAATCTGTGGCAGATATATCTTAGCATTCTGGACAATTAGTTTTTCCTGCTGTACTTTCCTTGGCCCAGAAAATCTCAAGATACATTCTCTTCCTCTGGAAAAATCAATATGCATAAGAACATGAGAGAAAGTGATGGCTGCTGATGCTGGAGAGTCAAGAGTCGAAAAGTGTGGCACTAGAAAAGCACAGCAGTTCAGGCAGCAGCTGAGGAGCAGTAGAGTCAACATTTCAGGCATAAGCATTCCTGATGAAGGGCTTATGCCTGATACGTCAACTCTTCTCCTCTGCTGCTACCTGACCTGTGCTTTTCCATCGCCACACTTTTTGACTATGCGTAAGAACACGAATGGAAGTAAGTTCAGACTGTTTAGCCTTTTGAATCCATTTTAGTAAGATCTCAGTTGATTTTATAAGTCAATTTCACCTTCCTTCACCTTATCCACAGATCTCTGAATTCTTTTAATATCCAAAATTGTATTTATTCTGTGTCTTTCTTAATGATCAAGCATTCGTACCTCTCTGTAATAATAAATTCAAGAGAGAGAGACAATCCTCTAAATGAAGAAATTTCTTTGTTTCAGACCTAGATCATTCGCCCCTACTTTGAGACTGTGAACCCAGTTCTGTGGCATTGAAAGACCTTCTATTATTTAATGTGCTGAGCCTCTAAGGAAAGCTGTGCTTTAAATGCATTACTTCACAGTATCTTAAGTTTAGGAAAAATAGGCTCAACCTACTCAATCCCTCCAGACAAGGCAATCTTCCAAGCCCAGAAGATAGTGTTGTGGTCTTTTATTGTATACCCAGGAAAACTAGTGGACTCTTCCTTGTGGAAGGAGACCTGAACTGTACAGAATATTTCTGAAGTGGTCTCAACATGGTCCTATATACTGTAATTGTAGTAAATATCTTCATTGATGTGCCCCAATTCCTTTGTAATGAAAGCTAAAATACTATTTGTATTTGAAATTGCTTGCTGTGTCTGCTTATTAACTTTTGAGATTTATTATATGCAACGTGCCCTGAAATCCTGAACAACATTTTTTAGTCTCTACCATTAAAAAAAAATCTAATTTTCTCTTTTCCAATGAAAGTGAATGAACTCACATTCTTGCACATTATATAATCCACCTGTCATGTTCTTGCCCACTCCCCAAATCTGACTATATCTCTTTGCATCCTCCTTGCTGCTTTGTTTTCATCTAATTTTTGATTGTAGACAAAATTTGATACATTCACTTGGTTCCCTCATTTGAGTGATTGATACAGATTATAAATAACTGAAATGTTTCAGTACCCAGCTAGTTACAGCCTACCAACCAAAAATGAATGTCTACTATCTGTTTATTAATTTTCAATTCATTCCATATCCCATGAGCCTAATTGCCCAATCAATTTTGAACAAGAAATTTCATCTATTTTGTGCAATTAATAATGAAATTACCTAAGTGTCTAAATCTTTCTTGAAGGAACACTTTTTTTTTCTTTTGTTTCTCTTTCTGTAGAAAGGAAATCATGTATTATACCAAGGTGAAACTGCAAATGAAAATACAATTTTAGTTTCTTTGTCTTTTTGGTCAGATATTTGTATGATCAGTTAAAGAAACTGCTGGTTTGAATGCACTTTAGATTAGATTAGATTAGATTAGATTACTTACAGTGTGGCGGGTCTCTGGCGCTGTGAGGCAGCAGTGCTAACCACTGTGCCACCGTGCCGCCCACGGATTTTTGAAATCCAGGATTCAGTCACAAACATCCACTTTAGGATAGAGATAAAATGTTGATATAGTTCTGGAAAATTTAACTTTTTTTTTGTGCATTACAACCATTGGTGAGTGAGTTGATGCCTCCCAATCCAATGAAAATTTTTGAAATCCAGGATTCAGTCACAAACATCCACTTGAATATGAGATACATTGAAATTATCCATAACAAAAAGTTTTCTCAATGTACAAGTAGGAATCCAAAATAATTGCAAATGCAAACATGAACACCAAACATGCATTCAAGTTTATGACCACGCTGCTGTTCAGGGCTCAGTTTTAATTTTAATGCAGTAACTATTTCTCTCATGTGATGAGTTAAATATTTGTTGTTCTTGTGCTCTACCCAAAAGCTGGTCCATGGTTTATGGTCTGCTGATGCTTCATCTTGAGCTGGTTTCTTGATAGTTGGCTTGAGTGGTGGAGTTTTGGTCTTATCTATTCATAATTTCAGTTTAATGTTTCGGATTATTATAGTCCTCTATATACTGCATAAATCAAGATGATACCCTTTCCCCATCCACTAACTATTCTTTCTCCCTGTCTCTGACAAATGAGATGACATTTAGTCTCCAGCAGATTAGTAACATTGCTATCAGTTTATCTTTCTTTCTCTGCATTGGCCCAGGTATTCTAAGGTTTGGCAATCACAGTCAGTGGCTGCACCACTTACTATTTTATGTTACTGCTGAGTTCAGCATTTCTAGCTGAGAATTGTGATTCCAGTTTTTCAGAAATGCATAGTGTACCCAGGACAGCCATACACTTTGACAGCTCTGGTTGTAGGTTTGCTCGCTGAGCTGGAAGGTTTGTTTTCAGATGTTTCTTCACCATACTAGGTAACATAAACAGTGAGCCACTGGAGGAAGCACTGATGGTATGGCCTGCTTTCTATTTGTGTTTAGGTTTCTGTGGGCTGGTGATGTCATTTCCAGTGGTGATGTAATTTCCTGTTCTTCTTCTCAGGGGGTGGTAAATGGGATCCAAGTCAATGTATTTGATGAGTGTGTTCCAGTTGAAGTGCCCTGCTTTTAGGATTTCTCGTGCGTGTCTCTGTTTGGCTTCTCCTAGGATGGATGTGTTATGCCAGTCGAAGTGATGTCCTACCTCATCTGTATGTAAGGATACTAGTGAGAGTGGGTCATGTTTTTTTTTACGGCTAGTTGATGTTCATGTATCCTGGTGGCTAGTTTTATGCCTGTTTGTCCAATGTAGTGTTTGTTACAGTTTTTGCAAGGTAGAAAACTAGCCACTGGGATACATGAACATCAACTAGCCACAAAAAGACATAACCCACTCTCACTAGTATCCTGATATACAGATGACGAAGGACACCACTTCGACTGGGATAACACATCCATTCTAGGAGAAGCCAAACAGAGACACGCACGAGAAATCCTAAAAGCATGGCACTTCAACTGGAACACGCTCAACAAACACATTGATTTGGATCCCATTTACCATCCCCTGAGAAAAAGAACAGGAAATTACATCATCACAGGAAATGACATCACCAGCCCACGGAAACCTCAACACAGAAATAGAAAGCAGGTCATACCACCAGTGCTTCCTCCAGTGGCTCACTGTTTATGTTACCTAGTATGGTGAAGAAACGTCTGAAAACAAACTTTCCAGTTCAGCGAGCAAACCTACAACCAGAACCTCAACCTGAGCTACGGATCTTCTCAAAACTCACTAACTTTGACAGCTGTTGTGAAACTATAAATGAGTAAGTACAATGTTAATATGCCAGTTGCTTCAATATGCCAGGTGGGTGATGGAGGTCTGAGGGTAGCTAGGGCCAGTGGAGTGGAGGATGTTGTTCTTTTGATTCAGGTGGGTTGGGGAGAGTCGGATCTTGGGGTTCAGTCACGGTTGGGTATGAGTGGAGAAGAGAGGTGATGTTGGAATTATTCTGGGTTGTAAAGATTGTTATCAGATATACGGGATGGAGCAAAGTGCAGCATTTGGTGGATTTGGGTTGGCACATTGGTGGATTCAGCTTAATGGGAGATTAATTAAGTTTTTAATTGTCTAACCTTTCCTGGGTAACTATTTACCTAATGGAAGCAGGGCCCTCTAAATTCTCTGACATTAAGGGTTTTTATGAGAGGGGTCCAGATCTAGGGATATGACCTATCAGAGTATTCAGTTTCTTGGGTTGTTCCCATAAAGTGCATTACATCTGAGATTCTGCAGGGTCCTTGCAAGTAACTCCAGTCTATGCAGCTCTATGACTGCCATCTGAGCCAGTGTTAGCATGTAGAGAGCTTTGCAGCTTTTTGTGATTTATCTTAATTGTACAATTCTATGTTGTCAGTTAAAGGCATAAATTTGATTAGAAATTACACGTGTATAGGTGCTTGATTGAAATTTAATGAGCAAGTTTGGGACTCCTTTTTTGATTTAGTTAACTATACTTTAGGGTTGCTATAGTTTTTCAAGGAGACATTTACGTTGATTAAGTATTTTCTGTCTGAAATCGGCTGTAATGACTCTGCAGTCAGGATTTTAGTTTAATCTTCTGATATGCTGCAATGGTACATCAGTAAATGCCGTTAAGCATCGGAGACCTGAACGCTTTCTGAATCACATCACTGATACAAGACTAAGGCATTAGAGTAGAAATCTGAGAGAACTGATTGGATGCTTCCTCTCTGCAGATGATTAATATGGCTGCAGCCTTTTTCCTCACTGACGGTGGTTAACTGCAGACCTCAGTGATTTTATGTTTGCAGTTAGATGAACTTGGGGAGAGAAGGTCACAACAGATGAGTTAACTAGCCTGATCTGCTGTAGAGTCCTTTGCAAAAAAAGAAGTTAGAGCTTGAAGGCACATAATGAAGGCTTTTCATTATTGCTTTCCCCTGGATTGTTTTGAGGCCAGCTTTCATGGTAAGTACACACCTTTTAAAGCTGTGACATTAGAGTGCCTTTTTTTTAAAAAATGAAAGACCATCTTTAGTTACAGTCTGTAGTTGTTAAATTGATTTGCAATAACTTCTTTTTGACACTAGTTTTCTTTCAGATCTGCTGTGCACATATCGGAACAATGCTGATGAATCATTCTGTAGTTGGCGCTGTGCTTTCAGCTTCATTTTATAAAGATCTCCTCTTCCTGCCTGCTTTGGGGCGGGAGTCTTTGTGATGCTGATAGAATAGCACTGCTAGAATGTGTGACAAAAATTCATGAGCTGGATAATTACTTCATCAAATTTCATAAGTATTAATGTTTGAATTTATTAGCAGAGTACGTGATGTATTTTCTTTAAGATGAATTTGGTGCCGAATGATTTGAAGTATATGTTCACTTCTTCAATACTTATTTAGTACTGTATTTTCAAATTAAATTTGCATTTTTCTTCGAACAGCTGCAAAGGGAGAAGCTATAAAATTAGTTGGTTTGTGTGCTAGGTATATATCAAATCTGTATAATGACCATAGTTTAATAATTTGTTTGTATTTCCATGCTTCAGTATATGAAAAGTTTGAAGTCTAATTAAAAGGGAAATCTGATCAATCTACTGGTACTGCTAACATGCACTGTTTACTAACCGTGTGCAGTCTTGCATAGACGTGAGTGTAAAGGGTTATAATGCAATAGGACACAGTTATTTATGGAAATTAATACACCTTAAATAAGGCTCAAAATCACATTTACAGAATGAATAGATTTGTTTCTTAGGTGCCATTGTAAATAATGGAGCACTGTGCGAGATAGTGGACTGAATACATTTTAATTACATTTGCAGCTAGTGCATGTATTAAGAAACTACATTTTGTCTTAAAACTGTTTGATTTTAAAACTATTGAATGCAATACATCTATTAAGAAAGTGTACATTAGACTTAATGTTTGTGACGAGAAAAATAATTGAGTAAAGCAAAATGCCAAGATTACATTGAAATCTTGATATTTAATTTAGCTAATTCTGATCCAAGTGCATTATTATTTAATTAGCACAGATTTTATTTGGACTAGTACTTTTGGTTATGCTGAGTAGACAACATTGGATTAATTTCTTATTTTGCAAACTGTCTCGGATAATTTCAGCTTTTAAAACAGATTGGCTGTGATTGTTAGGTTTTGCTTTAATGACTCAGTTGGTGTCTTGGGAACAATTTTAGAAATGAAAAGACTGTGCCTAATTTGATTAACCATGCCAGAAAGGTATTAAGATTAGGAACAGGAGAATAAAAGTTGGCTGTATCTACTGACTACTTCAAAACTACTTGGATAGCACTAGTGAAATGTGAACATTTGAAGGTTTTGAAGGAAACATGATCAACACAGGCATTTTCTATTTTGAGTTTCTTTGCTTTAAGTATCAGGAAGGTTGGAGAATGGCAGTTTATCTGCCTAAACAGTTCAGTTAGCAGCTCATCGTGTAATGAGACATAGAAAATTCTAGATTCTTGTGTTCACTTGAATATCCTTGACCAGGCAACGATGGCAGCACAATTGTCTTCATTATCACCTGAATTAAAGAAAAGTAAAATTCAGTTTGGGTTTCTGCTCCTTATAATCTCAGAATTGTTACTGTGCAGTAGGAGGCATTTGGCCCATTTGCACTTTTGTCTTTTGGGCTTCGGCTTTGTGCTCTCAATAAATACATACACGTAATTGCTCAACGTTCAGACCACTGGTACTGTTATAGGAATTTTCCTAATTTGTAAGACTGGAAACAGCTTCAGTATTGGAGTTCACCTTGCTACATCTTTTTAAAATGTTAATAATAAGCAGTTAAGCACTGAGCATTATCACATGGAATCTTTTGGTGTAGTATGAATTGCTGTCCCTTACTAAAGTCCACATTTCTGCTTTAGCTAAAAAAAAATTAACATTTCAATTTAAACATTTAGATGTAAATTGTAAATCATTATCTAAAAAATGATTTAAATTCTGTTCAAATTTGCTTCGTTAAGATCTAAATAGCAAAAGTTATTCATCTCTCATGAAATGTGTGATCAGCTGCAATCTGAAGATACAACCACTTATTTTAGGTGGGAATAATTTAAATTACTGGTAAAATGACCACTTTGCTAATTCTGTATACATATTTGAATGTAAATATGTTGATATATTCAGCCTAAGCAATATTACCATGTAATGTTAGCATGCAAGCATAG
This sequence comes from Chiloscyllium plagiosum, assembly GCF_004010195.1. Classification (NCBI taxonomy): domain Eukaryota; kingdom Metazoa; phylum Chordata; class Chondrichthyes; order Orectolobiformes; family Hemiscylliidae; genus Chiloscyllium; species Chiloscyllium plagiosum. The sequence continues at coordinate 21,975,197 of NC_057741.1, read as the reverse complement.
CAAATAGGATGAATGGAATTTTGGCCTTTATTGAGAGGTTGTTGGCGAGGCCACATCGGGAGTATTGTATAAAGTTTCGTTCTTGTAATTTAAGAAAAAGATATGTTGGCGTTGAAGGCAGTTCAAAAGCGATTCAATAGGCTGATTTCTGAGATAGAGGTTGATCTATCACCACTAGTGAAATTGTTTCGGCCTTTATATATTGGAAGTTAGTAGAATGAGGGGTGATCTTAATAAAACATACAAGTTTCTGAGGGGTCTTAACAAGTAGATGTTGAGAAGGTGTTTCTACTAGTGGAGGAGTCTTGAACCAAAGAAGTAAGAGGATACTCATTTAAAACTGACATGCAAAGGATTTTTTTTCTGACGGTAGTGCATGTTTGGAATTTGCTCCCCAGACAGTTGTGGTGGCTAGAGCATTGAAAGTATTTAGATAGAGTTTTGAATGATCAAGGAGTTAGAGAAATATGAGAAGCTGGCCCAAAAATGGAATTGAGGCCCAGGGCAGATCAACCATGCTTAGCTTGGCATCACTCCTATTTATATTGTATTTCATTGTGAGGTGGATACAATGGATTTAACTGTTTCTCAATTAATTCTAATTAATTTTTGAAATCAAACAATCAATTTGTCAGTAACAGTAAAGGTGCAGGAGGACCTAGATGGAAAAATTAATAATTAGCAGAGATATTTAATACTTTGCATCCATCTTTTCTGGAAAATGGGATATCCGAAAGAAGACCTTGATGTAGGTGATTAATATTGTGAAGTATTAAGGATAAATTTCAGTTGTCTTAGTTTGTGTAAGGGATAACAAAATACCTGAACAAGATGATGTGGGATCTTGAAGCAGTTCATGCATGAATTTTTAGAAATTATATTTCAAGATACAGTTGGGTTTAGATATCTGAATGACAAGTAAACAAAATAGTATCTGTTTTTAAAAGGAAGTTAGGAGTAATCGAAGTAATTTCGGGCTTGATATTGAGAGCACTTTTAGAGACTTTAAGGCTGCACTTAGTACATATCAGAAGAAGAATCTCTACAGTATGGAGACAGGCCATTTGGCCATACAAGTCCACACTGACCCTCTGAAGAGTAATCCTCCCAGACCCATTCCCCTACCCAATACTCTATCGCCTAACCTACACATCCCTGAACACTATGGACAATTTAGCATGGCCAATTCACCTAACCTGTACGTCTTTGGATTTGGGAGGAAACTGGACGTCACTCGCGCAGACACTGGGAGAATGTGCAAACTCAACAGACAGTTGCCGGAGGCTGGAATCAAGTGCAGGTCACTGGCGTTGTGAGGCTGCACTGCTAAACACTGAGCCACCATACCACCCTAGATAAAAGAAAAATAGTTTAGCTATCACACACCTGGAACAACCCTCCTTGGTTAATAGAATTTCATGGAAAAATTACAGGTATTGTACATGAGCTAAATGCACTGGATTTGTTGCATACAGATTTAAGCAGTCTTTGCCATGATGTCACATAGCATTATTGGAGAAGACCAAAAAGTCTGAGTTTAAGAGGATGCAAGAAAACTGGGCTAGAAGTTATTTAGAAGGATGAAAATGATCGTGCTGTCAACTGAAGCTCAAATTTTAAGTTTCAGAGCTGATGTGAATAGTTCATCCTAACACACTCTGCCTCGTCCCTTTACACTACCTAATGGTTTCATGTCTATTCAACTGTGTGTGATATATAAAAGCATAACTAGAAGCTGGAGTAGGCAATTCAGCCCTTCGAGCCTGTTCCACCATTTGATTTGATCATGGTCGATCTCATCTCTGCTTCAACTCTTTTTTTTCCTGCACCGCTCCATAACCCTTAAACCCATTTCTAATTTTAAAAAATCCTCAAATTTACTCAATGTATCAGCATCTGCAGCATTTTGACATAGTGAATTCCACAGATTTGAGAAATAATTTCCTTAAACAATGTCTTCTCATTCTAGATCGCTGCAAATGAGGGAATATCCTTCCTATGTCTATTTTGCCAATCCCTTCTAGTACCTTCCAAATCTTAATTAAATCTCCCCTCATTCTTCTAAACTTCGAACATTACAGCGCAGTACAGGCCCTTCGGCCCTCGCTGTTGCGCCGACCTGTCATACCAATCTGAAGCCCATCTAACCTACACTATTCCATGTGTGTCCATATGCTTGTCCAATGATGACTTAAATGTACTTAAAGTTGGTGAATCTACTAGCGTTGCAGGCAAAGCATTCCATACCCTTACTACTCTAAGTAAAGAATCTACCTCTGACATCTGTCCTATATCTATCACTGCAAGTATAGGCCTGAACTGCTCATAAGACAAACCCATCATCTCTAGAATCAAAATGCCTCCAGTACAACTATATCCCTCAAGTAATAGAACCAAAATTGTATGCAATACTGCAGGTGTGGTCTCAGTAATGCTGGTTACAGTTGCAGCAACACTACCTACTTTTACACTCTAATCTTATAGCAGTAAATGCTAAAATGCCGTGCTCATGGAGAGTCCGTTTCTTAGTGTTGGTAAGTGCTGACAAAATATCGTAAATTGACTTGATTGTAAATATGATCTATCGGCACTTATGATCTTGATCTATGAGTTTTACTGTTCTCAATTAATCTAGGCACTGTATTAAGACCAATCATCTTTGTAATTTGTACTGATAATTCTCAAACCATTGTCTTTATAATGACTAAATCTCAGTTGCTTGACCACACAATGACTTTCAGTTATTAGTTTTGTTTCTCATGTTGCATTAATTCTGGTCACCACCGAGATTTTTGAACAAGCTACACCTGCATTTCACTTGCTCCCATTTGTTATTATTTGAGTAATCAAACAAATCGTGCAACATTTAAACTTCTCCATTGCTGACACCAGTGGAGCGTGAGTACGTTGATGAACCTATAGAGAACTATAACATCCTGGAATTTAGGCATTTCCAATCACACTCTGTGGAAAATCTCCTTGCAACAAGTTCTACCTACCAGATATTTTAAGTTTGCTATCCAAGAAGATGCTTTTTATATATTAAAAAAAGATTGGCTTGTTCTAATGGGTTACTAAACATTGACAGAATTTGTGTTTTAGGCATCATCAGTGATTCTGGTGCAAGTTTCACTCTGAAGTCTGTTGCGCATTTTTGCTTTCGTTTGGCTCTGTGAAGACTAATTGATAGTAGTTAACTGGAGAGCATGTTTATATTATGACTGATAAACTTTGATATTAATTCTTATTTTTGGTGATGCAAATAAATTACTTACTTTGTGCAGGAATATGAAGAAAGATCTAGGAGAGCCCAGAAGTCCCCCTCTCCTAATCAGAGATTGAGGAAAAACCTAGACTTCGAACCTCTCTCCACAACAGCACTTATCCTTGAGGATAGGCCAGCGTGAGTCCCTAACCTTTTATCTCACTTCAGTAGTAACAAGGGTGTATATCTGAAAGTACTTTGTTTTTCTGCAGTGTGACGTATGAAATCGTACAAATAGAGCTATGATTACATTGAGCTTGTACTTCTGACTACATTGGTAAATTGGCATGTTGGTGCATTTTCTATTTATATATTTCATGTGTGAAGAGCCAAAAAGCAAAATATAGAGTTGACACAAAAGTATTTCTAGATCTCCTCTTTTGAACAGGGAGGTACAGTAAGTTCCAAAGTTGAAACTTGGATTATTAAACCATTAAATGGAAGAGAATATTTGCCACAGATAAACAAAACTAGTGGCAGTGTTCTAGTTTGCTATATTGTACATAGTGATTATTGAGAATGAGTTGATAGAATCCCTTTGCAAAAACCAGTTGTTATAATAATCCAAAGCTTTTAGATTACACTGTATAGATTTGGAATAATAATGAATTGGCCATCATGCCCCCTTGATTTAATCATATAGATCTAGTCATTCTAACAGACAAATGATAAGCCATTTGTTTAAGACTGACTTCATTTGAAGCCATATCTCAGGAGGAGTCAGTACCACCAGTCACAATAATAAGAAAAGAGCATGCAGAAGAAATAGCCATGGCAAACCAAAGTGCTTATCATGTTACTCTAAATAACTCAGTAATTCATTAGTCAGTATAGTGTAGAACCATACTGTAGAATAATGGAATTTCACCATATCTTGTATGCAAAGTTCACTAAACTTTGATTCACTGTTCAGACACTGGATAATTTCAATGCAGTTGATTTAAATGGGAGGCAATAAATATGTAGGATTGCTGCTGCTCATTTGGTACTCCATTTTTTTTGATAGGTGCAGTTTAAGACTGAAATTGGGCTTGCTTTGATGCTATAGTGGTCAAATAGCCTATTGATATGCTTTGTTTATGCCAGTATATAATGGGTGTCATGGTACCTGTGATGCTACTACTCTCTATGGCGATATGCCTCAGTGAGCGATGCCTTTGTGAAGATAGGGAGGGAACTGGAAGATGACCGATATGCAAATATAACTTGCAAATCATTAGTCCCTTGCATTCAGTCTTATTAGGGCAAAGTAACATTTGTGGAATACTTTTGTACTGATTCAGAATTAATTTGAAACAGAAGTTTCTAAATGCAATCAAGGGATGCCATCGAAAGTATTTACAGCACAAATGTTCAGTAGAATTGAGAAGCTTTCCTGCCTCCCTCTTGTTCAATTACTGCACCAAAAGAAATACGTAGCTTCCTTAAATGTTAAATAAATTAGAGCACTCTAATAATATTCCAAAGTTCTCAGTTTTATCAATGTATGTGGGGATTGATGAACAGATGATGCAATTCTGCAGAATCATTTGTCAAGGAGATGGTTTCTTATGCTAGTCATTTCAAAACGATTGCTTGTTGACTACTGCAGTACTATAGCCTTCAGTTTTAATTTGGAAAGAGTATGGTAGTTTAGATGGAAAACTGATTGCAGGACTACAAATGACACTAACCATATTGATCTGTTTATATGTTTGCCATTTCTCTAAAAGCTGAGCAGATAATCATGGTTGTTATTTTAGTCTACTGAGAGAGTGGTGCTTTGCTGAATTCATATTGAATGACATGATAAAATAAAGCTCGTTCACCATTAGTGAATTTAAAAGATCCCATCACACTATTGCAAGAATAGCAGACGTGTAGTCGTGTCTCTTCAGCTAGCACCAGCCTTCAAATTAGGGTTTATCTTGTGATCATTCATGAGCCTTTTGTGTAGAAAATTTTCCTGCACAAGTGCTGCCCTTCAAAATTGTCACTGGTGTGAAGTACTTGGAACATCCCAGGAAGATGTCATTTGCTGTTCAAATCCATCTGTATTACTTTCAAGTAAGGAAGAGTGGGGTCTTGAATAGTTGATCAACAACAATAAAGAGGTAGTGAGTATTTGATTTTCATGCCGCAACCCCCAGGCAATAAGGCCACGTCCTCATGTTTTGTTTTGTTGGTTGAATATAAGTCTTGTATCTTTGCTAAGTTATTGAGGATCTTAAACTGAAATTTAGTTTTGGCTATTTTATAATTTTCTTACCACCTCATGGTTTTGGTTCAACGTTGCATGTTCCAAATACTCAAACTTAAGTTTAATTCGTATAGAAAGTCTGGTCAAGAGGAATTTCGTATACTCATACGCAAATACTCACCAGTGATTGAATTTGTTGTACCTTTTCAGAAGATGCATTTTATAACTTAGATGCCCATTATATCTCTCTTCTATTCTGAGCTGTTGCAATAGTTGGGGGGAGAAAAATCAAGTAATGATTAAGGACTGTTATTCCTCCTTAGGAATCTCCCTGCAAAACCTGCAGAAGAAGCTCAGAAACACAGGCAACAGTATGAGGAGATGGTGGCTCAAGTGAAAAAACGAGGTTAACTGCAAGTTTTTTCATTGGTTATATGAGTATATTTTTGTGAAAGCTTAAAATTTTGACTAAATCATATGAGGCAGCACTCTTAATTCAGGTTTCTTTTCAATATGTTTTGGTTTTTGCACCTTTTTTTTATTTGCAATTCAACTCCTCTTGCATTTCAACCTGAACTGTAGGAAGATGCTGGGATTGTATCCATTTTATACCTTGCTCCATGTTATTTTCAATTGACCAATGAAAAGTTAAATAAGAGGGTGCAAAATGATCAACAGATGAAATCCTATCAATTTTCAACTTGGTGGGCTAAATTAATATTACTCCTAAAACCTTGTGTTGTGTGCTAATTTTCTGCAGTTAAAGATGTATTCACAGTTGATTGTTTGTGAATGAAAAATGGATGGCAGTTTTGGGCGTCATGTTGATCACAGGTTTGTGCAGATCATCCATTAATGTTGGGATACATTTTTTTTGCTACATTTGTTCTGAACCAAAGACTTGAACTTTTAATCTAAATGTCATTGTTCTTGATGTGTTTGTGTAAGAGAGTACCATCATATTACAGAATTTTACATTAAGCTTTTATTGTTCCTTCCAGAGCAAAAGGATGCTCAGAGGCGAAGGAAGCTACTGGAAGATCGGTGTAAACTTGAAGAAAGCATTGGTAATGCTGTCATTACCTGGAACCATGAAATCCTGCCCAACTGGGAGGCTATGTGAGTAAGGGAAGCAAAGAAAATGCATTGCGATGTTAGGACGATTTCTGCAAATATTTGCTAGATTCTTAATATTGTTGCATGTAATAGGAGTTGGAATTAGATTTTATTGTCACATGTAATTCGAGTACAGTGAAAAGTGTACAAAGTCACCATCTTAAAATACAAAACCAGATTTAAAAAAAAATAAAAGAAACAGCCAAAAGAAAAAGAAGAACGTCCAGACCTTAAAGACTTTATCCAAAAGAAAAAGTCCAGATTTTAAAGTTTTATCTCCCCAGGCCGAGCCCTGGCCTGGAGTTTCAATCAGCCTCCTTTTGGAACATATTCCACCAATCACCTTTGCTGCTGTTGCTACTAATACTGGACCAAGTCCCTGCTGCCTCCAATCGCTGGGAGGAGTCTCCTGTGTAGCTGTCTTACGTACTCAGGAATCTAGACCAGTCTTGCCCTGTTGAAGACACCGAGTGAGGCTTTTACACTGGTGGAAAAAGAAAATGAACAAAAGTAAAAAAAATTATTAAAAGCAGATGGAAGTGTAAAAGCCCTGGGCCAGGAGACCGAAAACAGTGCTGCTCCTCCGCCACCAACTTGAACCTCAATTGCTTATTTTTTTATTAGAGCATGTCTTGAAAGTCAGATGACTTTGGTCTGGTTCAGTAAAGGTAGTAAGAGTGAAATTACACACAGTACCTCCCTTGTGTAATCACTTCCACTGGCTCTATATCCTGACTGTCTGCCAGCAAAGTTCTGGCAGACGAAATAATAATTTTTTCCAAGTCTTTGTTCTCTTGCAATTATTATTATAGGTGGGGGAGAGAGAGAGAGTTATAGTTCTGAACTTTAAACTCTCAGTTGCTTTCTCTAGGTGTCTTAGTTGCCATTTTAGTAGTACATGTGTTGCATTCCTGATATTTTCTTGCTCAACTTTGCTTTAAGTGCTAACCTAAGGTAGTTTAATATCTGACTTGGCCTTCAAACTGTATGATGTTTTGAGTATTTGAATGAGGGAGAGGGCATCACAGTGAGTCATATCTCAACACTGCCAAATGGCCATAGAGTCATACAATACACTTTACAGAAAATACTTAAACTCTACATTCTAAATACATTTGCTAATTGTACCATGATATGAGGTTTAGGTATATAGAACATAGAAGAATACAGCGCAGT
>NC_057741.1:21956334-21966961 GCF_004010195.1 Chiloscyllium plagiosum | reverse complement strand
TGAAGGCATCATTCTCGTAAAGTTCGTGATCTCTGGTGGCAAGGTATTCCTCCAAGCGTAAGAGGGAAGGTGTGGAGCTTGGCAATTGGCAATGAATTAAACATTACTCATGGTGAGTGTTGTATAAGCTTTGAACTATAATTGTCTTGGTAAATGTAAAATGTGCCTCCTTGTCTTCCACTGAATGAAATTAAGTAGTCTCTTCGCTTTGACTTCAATGAAGCCAGAAATGTATATTTTATCATGGTTTCATATAGCTGCTGATAGGACAAGCCTTGTGAAAAGTGCTAGAATGCTGGAAGGGCTGAGGAAGATGATGCATCTAAATAAAACTAGAAGGTGCTGAAGAAACTCAATAGATCTGGAAGCATCAGTGGAGAGAAAGAGTACATTAACTCTGTTTGACTCTGCAAATGCTGCTAAACCTGTTGAGTTTCTCTTATGCTTTGTTTTTATTTCAGATTTCTAGCATGTGCAGCATTTTATTTTTAATTTAGGTGATGTACTTGATCTATTATGCAAATCATAGTTGAGTCCAAGGGAGCTGCTGTCTATTTTTAATCTCTGTATCTTTTGCATATGCACGTTCTGCGATAATCCTGATATTGGTTAAAAGTTAAGATCAGTTACTGAGGAATACTACAACGTCATTATAGATCAGATTATAGTTGTACAAGATACGCAAAACTAATAAGCTATGATGTGATTTTGATTGTTTTATGAGAATTATATGATTATTTTGTTTTTAATCCTACTAAATGTGATGTGTTTATTCTTCTTCTTACATATCCTGTTACAATATTTGTTTTTAGGCTTATGTTCAAATTTAGAGAATGAGAGAAGGCTGTATGACAAAGGGCTATCCCTAATCCCTCTTTCCAATTCTTGACCTACCCGTATAAAGAGGTTATGGAACTTGAACTATGTGCTTGTGACTTTTTTTTTCAAATTTGAGGAAGGGTTCTGCTTTTACTATGCTTTCAGGTGAAGTTGCAAGTTCTGGCCTTTAAATGAATTGAAAGATTCTCCACAACTTCCAGTGATCCATTTGCCAGTTAATTTAAATCTGCACCATCTGTTTATTGAACTCTTTGCTATCCACTCTATCTTGGCCCCTAAATTTTATGTATCACAGTTAAATCTCCACTGTTTGTTCCAATAAAAAATCCTTTGTCTGTGCATTCTATTCTAATAGCTAAAATTCTCTATTCCTGGAAATGTTCTCGTGATTTCTGTATCTCTATGCATTTAGACCAGGATTTAATGTTTTCTAGTTTTGACTTCATGGTGGCTTGTGCTGTTCTATTATAACTTCCTTACTTTTAAATTCTTGGCCTTGACAAATGAAAGGAAATTACATTTATTCTTCTACCTTGTTTGTTCCTACCAAATGCACTACCTTACAGCTATTGAAATTTGATTGAATTTGCCACTTTACACCTGACCAGTCTATTGGTATCTTCTGAAGTCCACAGCTGTCAACTTCACTTGTAACTGTAAGGCTAGTTTTTGTTATATGCCAACTTAATAATCTTCCTACATTGAAGTCCAAATTATTTATGTGCCAGGGAAGTAGAACTGAATCCTGCAGAGCCCTACTGGAAGCAGCCTGCCAGTCTCAAAACATCTGGATGACTCTCAATTGTGCTTTCTGCTGCTGAGCCAATTTTTGATCTAACTTGCTTTTCCTTTAATTTCTGATCTACCTGCTATGTCGGATCTTGTCAAATCCTTGTTAATGTCATGTAAATTTGATTTTATTCATTTGTGGGATGATGCCGAGGCCAGCATTTAATTTCCATTCTCAACTATCCTCTGAAAGCTGATTTGAGTTGCTGTCTTGAACTGCTACAGTAGGGAGTTCCTGGATTTTGTCCTCACAGTTATGAGCAAATTGAGATATTGGTCCAAGTCTGGATAGTGAGAGATTTGATGGGGAACCTGCAATAATGGTATTGCCATGCATCTGCCCATCTAGATGGTAGTGATCACACCATCAGAGAAGTCAGGATCAGTTGATGCAGTGCACCTTGTAAAAGAAACATACTGCTGCTACTGTGCATCGGTACTGAAGGTTAATGTTGATAAATGGACAGCTGATCAAGTAGTGTTAAATTATGATATGTGCATTTGTCTGCCTTAACCTATCGTATAAGCTCTTTGACAAATCTGAGCTCAAGATTTGAATTCCATCCACTTCCTTTTTTCTGAACATTGCATATTTCCTTGAATGGTTTCACTGCTCTGGTACTTAGCCCTTGCGTAGCAGAATTCCAGTCTGCTTTTGTCAAATCAGATTTCAGCTTAACAAACGAGCCCTCCTTCAATTCATCATGTCTGTCGTGTCCTTCTCCGTATCTAACCTAAATCTGACTGAAATAATGATCATAACCATCTGCCCGTCTTCATTCTGAAAAACTGAAGCTAGAACTGCTCCTTTAATTGGGATAGCTGCCTACTAGCTATAGCAGGGTTCTGAATTCAGTATTTTTAACACTGAAATTTTTTTTCTATCAATTTATAGCATCGGTCTACTTTGCAAACAGAGTTATGCTGTTTAAATGACAATTGTGTTTAATTCTTAGAATCGTGAAAAGCATTGACATGGACAAGACAAAAAAAACTGAAAACTCAGAATGCTAGTAGAATGAAATTAGAATATAAATGGCTGTAAATATTTTGGGTTAGCAGTATTTGGAGAGACAAACACAATTAAGATGTCATGTCTGTAGCAGACCTTTAATGTTAACCCTATTGTTCTCACCAAAGATGCTGCTTGACCATCATGGCTTTGGCATTTCTTTTGGTGGTGTGTACATCTTGCAAAGATCAAACTGGTTTCTTCTCTTTCAGAACTCTTAAACGTTTGAAACATCTGTAATTTCTACTTCTCCTGTTCTTTTAAGAGCCATTCATTATGGCAGCCAGCTTCTTTGAGTGTATAGTGATGCAGTAACTAAAAACAAATCAGTTTGATTATCAAGCACATTATAAATTTTTGGCACTGTTCATGACATTCACAGTGGATGTGACTTTCATCTACTTGACACAAATTAGCTTCACAAACTGTTTATAATTTGAATTTAATTAGCTTTTGTACTTGAATTTCTTCTTTAGATATGTAATACATTGACTTTACAAATTGTTTTGTCTTTCAGAACTGTATGATATTTGCTTAACTCGGGCTAAAGACAAATGTAGATCTCTCAGTACAGCGCACACTGATGTTGACAGTGAAGGTACTTGTTTTGAGAGTTTAACTGGTGCTTGTGGATGGGTTTGAGTAGAATTTACAGTTTAGTTTTGCATTTGTTAACATTGGAAGTATTGCATTTCTGCAAACACTTGATGGTCATGTCAATTTAGCATTTTCCATTTGTGGCCAATATTAAGGGAAGGATCAATTCTTAGGTGTGTTTGGAGGTCTTTATTCATTAATGGGTGAGGGAGAAGTGTTAAAAGTCGAAGAGAAACTGAGCAGATTTAAATTATTAATTGGACATTAGTTGACAGAATGCAATGTATAATCAGAGCTTGGTGATGCACTCGAAGCTCTTTTTTATCTTCGTCAGTTAACAATCTCATTGTTTTTCATACAGTTTTTCAATATACATCTTGCTATGAAATCAGGATAATCTGATTACCCATCCTCACATACTTTGGTGATTTAATTGAGAATTTTATGTAACAAATCTGTAACTGCCTGGTGGTAGGATCGCCCAATAAACTCTAATTCTGGCCTTCTGGTTTGATTGGATTTAGTATCCTGCCACTTTTATTGCTGAACTGTATTTTAAACATAGTGTAGTGTGAAAACTGCCCTCTTTTTAATGCTGTCCAGATGCCTGCAGCAAAGACGTTTCATTCTTTTTAACGCACGCATTTTATTTCAATTGTAACATGATACTAGCTGAAATTAAGGAGCCAATTGCATGTTTTTTTGAGTGAAAGAGAGATTTTATTATTTCCTAACACCAAGAAAAGTAATAAATCAAACACAGGTGTAAAGTTTAAAATGGGGTGTATCTGGTACCAAAAAAGGGGACTTAAGAGTTAAAGTCCTGCAAATCCTTGAGATATTAGGATTTTACCTGACACCGTGGTGATTTATTTGATGTCCGATATCCTCAACAGGTTATAGATAAAATCATAGAACTTTCCAGTGCAGAAGGAGGCCATTCAACCCATCATATCTGTACTGGCTCCCAAAGGAGCTACCCAGGTAATCCCATTCTCCAGCTTGATCTCCATATCCCTGTAAATCAATCATTTGCAAATATATGTCCAGCCCTCTTTTGAAAACTCATGAAATCTACCTCGACTCTCTGTGCATTCCAAATCCTTACAATTTCAAATAAGTTCTCTTCATCTCACTCCTTGCTCTCTTGCAGACAATCTTGATATTGTAACCCTTTGTTCCTGACAAACCAGTGAATTTACTCCTTTTCCTTGACAAAAGGAGGTGATGACCTAGGGCTATTATAGCTAGATTTTAAACGGGGGACCCAGGTCATGGCAGATAGTAGAATTTTAATTTGGTCAAAATCTGGAATGAAAATTCTAATGACCATGAAACCAATATTGATTGTCACGAAAAACCCTTCAGACTCATGAGTGTCCTTTAGGGAAAGAAACTGCCTATATAAAACTCCAAGTGAAAGTGAGGACCGCAGATGCTGGAGATTAGACCCAAGACTGTGGTGCTGGAAAACCACAGCCGGTCAGGCAGCATCGAAGGAGCAGGAAAATTGATGTTTTGGGCAAAAGCCCTTCATCAGGAATATAATTCCAGACCCACAGCAATGTGGTTGACTCTCACTTAGGGATGGGTAACAAATGCTGGCCTAGCCAGTGGCAACCACACCCTGTGAATAATTTTTTAAAAATTGTTAATCGCTTTGAACACCTCAATAAGGTCACCTCTTAAAGAATAAGCCAAATTTCTCTAATATTTTCTTGTATTCAAAATCCCTCATTCCTGGCATTATGCTAATAAATTTCCCTAGCACAGCTTCCAGGGCTTTAACATCCTTCCTTAAATTAGGTGCCCAGAACTGAACACAATTGTTCAAATGTGGTCTGACCAATGATTTGCGGAGGTATAATATCACTTCTTTGCTTTTATATTCTATGCTTCTACTTGTAAACCCAAGGATCCTATAAGCCAACTTAATAGCTATTTCAATTTGCCTGGTCACCTTCAGAGAATTAGGCACTTGAGCCCCAAAGTCCCTCTGCTTCTGCACTCCCCTCAAATTTATACCATTTGAGCCTATATTTTTGTCTCCATGTTGCTTCTACGAAAATGCATTGCCTCTCATTTCTCTACATTTGAAATTCAGGTGTCTGCCGATTTGGCCAACTTGTCCACATCCTCTCAATTCACTGTTCTTCTTAGCTAGGTATCATCTGCAAATTTGAGATATTGCTCTCTGCACCCATCTCCAAATCTTCAGAAAAGGCAAAGGTCTCAACTTTGATCCTTGGTGAACGTCACTTTCAACTTGTCTCCAGTCTGAAAAATACCCATCTATACCTACTCTCTTCTCTTTTCTTATCTTTTAGCCAACTTCTAATCCGTGGTACCAAGGCTTTATCAATCCCAAGCATTACTAATTTGCTAACCAACCTGCCATTTGGCACTGTATCAAATACTTTCTGAAAGTCCAAATATACAACATCAGCACAATCATCATCCATTGCCTCATTGTGAAAGAAGTCAGTTAAGTTTTTCAGGCATGACCTGCCCCTGACAAAGGCATGTTGACTGTCTTATTTTTCTGTAAGTGTATATTTACCTTATCACATTATGCCTTCATCAATTTTCCCTCTATTGATGTCAAGATGACAGGCCTATATTATCCTATGTACACTTTCTTAAAGAGTGGTGTCACATTTGCAGTCCTCCAGGATGAATCCTGTGTACATAGAGGCCTGGAAAAATTCCGTCAATGGCTTGCAATTTGCTCCCTTATCTCTCTCGGCAACGGAGGATGTATACCGTCCTGATGACTTGTCGACCTGAAGTGCTACAAACCTTTTCAACACTACTTTATCTATCACTATACTGTTCAATTGCTCAACACTCATGTTTTTAATTTAACCATTTGGCATCATTTTCTAATTTGGTAAAGACTAGCAAAGTACTCATTTTGTACTTCTGTACCCTTTGCTTCTTTGAGCACCTTACCCAGCTTGTTCCTAATGGGCCGCACTTCATCTTTCACTAATCTTTCATGGTTGGTATGTTTGAAGAACATTTCACTGTTTTAGTGCAGCCTGTCATCCTATCCTAATGATTCCTCTTAGTTGTCTTTATTCTAGTGTTGGCTCCTCTTCTGCATTTGAGGTGCTCATCCTGATTTCTATTGTTATTATTCTGGTATAAATCATATGCCTTCTTTTCCTTTGTCTATTTATCCTCTCTGTGCCCCTCATGATTTTATAAACCTCTATAAGGTCACCGCTCAGCCTCCAACATGCCTGGGAAAACAGACCCAGCCTGTTCAGTCTCTCCCCATAGCTCAAATCCTCCAACCCTGGCAACATCCTTGTAAATCTTTTCTGAATCCTTTCAAGTTTCACAACATCTTTTCAATAGGAAGGAGACCAGAATTGCACGCAATATTCCAACAGTGGCCTAACCAATGTCCTGTATAGCCGCAACATGACGTCCCAATTCCTGTACTCAATACTCTGACCAATAAAAGAAAGCATAACAAACGCCTTCTTCACTATCCTATTTACCTGTGACTCCACTTTCAAGGAGCTATGAACTTGCACTCCAAGGTCTCTTTGTTCAGCAACACTCCTTAGGACCTTCCCATAAAGTATAGAAGTCCTGCTAAGATTTGCTTTCCCGAAATGCAGCACCTCGCACTTGTCTGAATTAAACTCCATCTGCCACTTCTCTGCCCATCTGGTCAATATCCTGCTGTAATCTGAGGTAACCTTCTTCACTGTCCATGACACCTCCAATTTTGGTGTCATCTGCAAACTTACTAACTGTACCTCTTATGCTCACATCCAAATCATTTATGTAAATGACAAAAAGTAGAGGGCCCAGTACTGATCCTTGTGGCACTCTACTGGTCACAGGCCTCCAGTCTGAAAAACAACCCTCCCACTACCACCCTCTGTCTTCTACCTTCGAGCCAGTTCTCCATGTTGCTTCTACCAAAATGGCTAGTTCTCCCTGTATTCAGTGAGATCTAACCTTGCTAACCAGTCTCACCTGGTGAACCTTGTCGAACACCTTATTGGAGTCCATATAGATCACATTGACCGCTCTGCCCTCATCAGTCCTCTTTGTTACTTCAAAAAACTCAATCAAGTTTGTAAGACATGATTTCCCACGCACAAAACCATGTTGATTATCCCTAATCAGTCCTTGCCTTTCCCTCAGGATTCCCTTCAACAACTTGCCCGCACCGACGTCAGGTTCACTGGTCTATAATTCCCTGGCTTGTCCTTACTACCCTTCTTAAACAGTGGCACCACATTAGCCAACCTCTAGTCTTCCGGCACCTCACCTGTGACTATCGATGATGTAAATATCTCAGCAAGGGGCCCAGCAATCACTTCTCTAGCTTCCCACAGAATTCTAGGGTACACCTGATCAGGTTCTGGGGATTTATTCACCTTTATGCGTTTCAAGATATCCAGCACTTCCTCCTCTGTAATATGGACATTTTGCAAGGTGCTACCATCTGTTTCCCTACAGTCTTCCATATCCTTTTCCACAGTAAATTCTGATGCAAAATACTCGTTTAGTATCTCCCCCATCTCCTGTGCTCCGCACGAAGGCTGCCTTGCTGATCTTTGAGGGGCCCTGTTCTCTCCCTAGTTATCCTTTGTCCTTAATGTATTTGTAAAAACCCTTTGGATTCTCCTTAACTCTCTTTGCCAAAGCTATCTCATGTCCCCTTTTTGCCCTCCTGATTTCCCTCTTAAGTATACTCCTACTTCCTTTGTACTCTTCTAAGGATTCACTTGATCTATCCTGTCTATACCTGACATATGCTGCTTCTTTTTCTTAACAAAACCCTCAATTTCATCCAGCATATCCTATACCTACCAGCCTTTCCTTTCACCCTAACAGGAGTACACTTTCTCTGGATTCTTGTTATTTCATTTCTGAAGGCTTCCCTTTTTCCAGCCATCCCTTTACCTGAGAACATCTACCCCCAATCAGCTTTTGAAAGTTCTTGCCTTTCTCCAATTTAGAACTTCAACTTTTAGATCTAGTCTATCCTTTCTCAACACTGTTTTAAATCTAATAGAATTATGGTCGCTGGCCCCAAAGTCCTCCCCCACTGACACTTCAGTCACCTGTCCTGCCTTATTTCCCAAGAGTAGGTCAAGTTTTGCACCTTGTCTAGTAGGTACATCCACAAACTGAATCAGAAAGTTTTCTTGTACACACTTTACAAATTCCTCTCCATCTGAACCCTTAACACTGTGGCAGTCCCAGTCTATGTTTGCAAAGTTAAAATCCCCTACCATAACCACGCTATTATTCTTGCAAATAGCTGAGATCTCCTTCCAAGTTTGTTTCTCAATTTTCCTCTGACTATTATTGGGATTGTATTATAGATCCCCTAAGGTGATCATCCCCTTCTTCTTTCTCAGTTCCACCGAAATAACTTCCCTGGATGTATTTCCAGGAATATCCTCCCTCAGCACAGCTGTAATGCAATCCCGTATCAAAAACGCCACTCCCCCTCCTCTCTTGCATCCCTTTCTATCCTTCCTGTAGCATTTGTATCCTGGAACATTAAGCTGCCAGTCCTGCCCATCCTTGAGCCATGTTTCTGTAATTGCAATGATTATCCCAGTCCCATGTTTTCCTAACCATGCCCTGTCATCTCTTTTTTTTTGAAAGTCTCCCAATTTTCATCCACCGCTATGTCCACCAACATTCATTTCCAGTCAACCTGCTCCAGTTCAATTTTTAGACCCTTAAAATCTGTCCTTTTCCAGTCTGAGATCTTAATCCTTGACTTCATTTTATCCTCTTCCAACTTTGTATTGAACCTTATATCGTAATCACATCCCCAAATGCTCCCCTCCTTTGACATTCTCCACTTGGCCTGGGAGAAGGCCTAGGACCAGATCCAGCTCCGCTTCCTCCCTTGTATGACTGGAAAGGTACTGTTCCAGAAAGGTCTTCTAAATGCATTGCAGGCATTTCTCCCCCTTCCCTCTCACATTGTATCTTTTTCGCAATCTACCCTAGAGTAATTGAAATCACCAACTGCCACAGCCCTGCTTGTCCTGTAGGTTTCCACAATCTGCCTATAAATGCTATCTTCTTCTTCCTCCCCACTATTTGGAGGTCTATAATAAATACCCAATATTGTTCCTCACCTCCAACCATGTAGATTCTGATTCAGGAACTACATCTCATTCAAGAGCTGTGATCAATCTTTAACCAAGGCTGCTATGTAGAAAATGAGGACTGCAGGTGCTGGGGATCAGAGTTAAGAGTGTGGTGCTGGAAAAGCATGGGAAGTCAGGCAGCGACCGAGGAGCAGGAGAATCAACGGTTCGGGCATAAGCCCTTCAGCAGGATGATGAAGGGCTTATGCCCGAAACATTGATTCTCCTGCTCCTTGGGTGCTGCCCTGACCTGTGCTTTTCCAACACCACACACTCGACCCCAAGGCTGCTATGACCAATCTATGATCACCTTCCTTTTTGCCCACCCTGTTTTTACTAAAAACCTTATAATCTGCGATTTTAAATATCCAGTCCTGTTCTGGCTTGAGCCACTTTTCTGACAATGTCATTCTTTGACAGTGGGTCCTCAGCAATTCCCTTCTCATTTGTGGTGAGTGAAGCAACTTCTCCCAGAATCCTCCTTTGTAATTTCTGACTGCCACCTTCTCTTTGAGTTCTCACTGGTTGATTTAACAAATTGGTTTTACAATGGATGTTGTTTCTGTGAGACTGAAAGGAACAGGGAGGGAGAGAGAGAACCTTCCTGTTCTGTTTCCAATCCAATTTCCTTCTCTCCTGCCCAAAAGCTGACATACAACTTGTATGTATTCCCATGTCTAGCATCATTGTTTTCTCAATGATGGATAAGCTGGATAATCAGGTAACTTGCATCCCCAATACGTGAAACTTCCAAAAGAGTGTGAAAAGGGGATACAAATCTGAATTGCAGCAGTTTTAATTTCAGTTCAGATTGATACTTGTTTGGTGGTTTCACTAACCTGGCTTAGCATGGTCAGGTGTTCGCTGTAGCCATTGTAAATTCATGTGTTTTATGTTTTTAAAATCATTTGAATCCATGAAAGGGAAAGCTGTTTTATATATTAAAAAAAAAGTTGCTGTCAGTTCAAAATCGATGGATCCAATTTTATGACGTAACAACCTGAAAACTGGAGTGCAGTTGTTCAATTTCCTCTTCAAAAATCAAACTCTGACATTTAACTACTCCTATTTTCCAAATAGGGAAATATAGTCCAAAATTGTGCTTGATCATCTTTTTAATATTCAGTGAGGAGAAAGTGAGGTCTGCAGATGCTGGAGATCAGAGCTGAAAATGTGTTGCTGGAAAAGCGCAGCAGGTCAGGCAGCATCCAGGGAACAGGGGAATCGACGTTTCGGGCATAAGCCC
>NC_057741.1:21950769-21954859 GCF_004010195.1 Chiloscyllium plagiosum | reverse complement strand
GACGCCCCTCCCCCAAGTCCCTCCTCCCTACCTTTTATCTTAGCCTGCTGGACAAACTTTCCTCATTCCTGAAGAAGGGCTTATGCCCGAAACGTCGATTCTCCTGTTCCCTGGATGCGGCCTGACCTGCGCTTTTCCAGCAACACATTTTCAGTTTTAATATTCAGTATCATGTTATTGATGAATGAGTTATTAAAAGGTTATCCATTTTGATAATTCAAAAGTTTGATATTTGACTGCTTATTGAAGATTCTCATTTTGTAGCACCACAAAACAAGCTGGTGACCAAAACGTTATGAGACTCAGAATGATTGCATATTTTGTTACATTCCAGATCTAGAATTATCTGTTGCAGACCGAGAAGCCAGTCTGGAGCTTATAAAGTTGGACATATCTCGCACCTTTCCTAACCTTTGTATATTTCAGCAGGTAAATGTTTTGAGCCTTTTGATCTGTGAAACTGTTTTGCATACAATTGGGTAGAAGTCTCATGGAAAATATGCATACACAATGTACTGCAAAGTAGTTTGTCTGTGTGATGGATTGATTCTGAAAGTATCTGTAGTGAATCACGATATGTCCAAATAACTGTCCAGTTGTAAAGTACACTGGCAACTGAACTTGTCAGCTTGATTTTCAACTTGTGTTTCACACAAGTAGTCCCACCTCAACCTTCCTACCCCAAAATAAAGAAAATCATGATTTTCAGGATTGAAATAAAAACGTTCCCAATTTCCAATCAATAAAATTCACTATGGCAACTTTTCATCTAATAAAGCTAGTTTTCTATCATTACAGAATTACCAAGTGGGAAAGAAAACTTAGACTTGAATAAGTGAAGGCAGTTATTTTTAGCTTGAATAAAACATATATCTTTAAGAGGCTTTCAATTCTACTGAATTCTAATAAACTGAAGTTTTAACATTTGCAATGCTGTTGTCCAGTTCTTTAGGACCAGTCAATAATTGTCATCTGCTATGATTCCTGAAGGGAACTAATTAATTAATATAAACAAATTTACTAATCAACCACTAGAAAATATTTACCAACAAGATTTCACTTTTTATAACTTCAACATGAATTGAAATCAACACACATGAGTTAATGTTACTTTAAATAAAAAGGTAAATTTCACTGAAATTATTAATACAATGAAGATCTTGGATAGCTGCAAACCTCTCCTGTAGCACATATAATGTAGTTAGGCAGTAATACAACATGCCTTTTATTTTTAAATTAATGCAGGGGAAGTCAGGTGTTCCACAACAGCTTTCATCCCTAAATTTCATGGTCCTGTTTATTAATAATGAGGCAGACTTCAATGAAGCCATTCTCCGTCTGATCACAATACTCCTAATTTGTAGCTTTGGAATTCCTTTTCAACCAACAACATCTTGTTCAAGATATGACTGTTTCTGAGAAAATGTCTCTTTTACATCTCCAGGTTATTCCTCCTGCTTTTTGGGTTTGGATCTGTTTTAGCTAGTTTTTATTGTATCTTTAAGAGCTTCAATCTCCTTTTCTGCCACACAGAAAAAACTGACCCTTCCTGAGAGTGATTTGCTACTTGTGCAAGAATTCATTATATTTCTTTTTGTTTCTCTGTCTATGTTTTCTGTGTGTCTGCCTCTGGGTCATTACTTTCAACTTCATCTGCTTAGCAGCTCTCATTTACAATCTGGTGGCACTTAACTTCCTTCCTGTTAGTGATGCTTCCAGGTCATAGATTGTTCAGTGAAATGGGCACTTATTTCTTATTATGCTAGGATAGTACTATTAATCCTTTTACAATTGATTCAAATGGTTCAAGTTTATTTACAACTACCATATATACTAGTGTAAAAGTCAAATTTTGTAGACATTTGTTAGGGTTAAATTAATGGGGTCGACTATTACATGGATACTACTATTGAGGGTCTGAAATTCATGCACAGCGAATTACGGTAATACAATGAATGCTACAGGGGAACTGAGCTCAGCTGAGCTGCAGACAAAGGGAGATTGTCACCTGACTCTGACCTGATGCATCCTAAACATTTGCACCAAATTCTTCCATTTCCCTCTATTTTCTTTTGTCCACTGTTGTTTTAGTTTTTCAAGCTAAAATTTTTAGTTTTTATTTCAGATTGGAAAAGGTTACCAAAAGTTTTGACTCTCATACAGTTTCACCAGTCATTGTAACTGTGAGAAATTGTCAACAGTTGCATGGTAATTATAGTGAAATAAATGCATCTCGGCCTATCTTGTGTTGGAAATGATAGTGTGGTAAACTTTCTATCATGCTGATCATACTAATTGTAGTGCTTGTTAGATAATGAACTTGAGAAATCCGTAGCCTAACATTGGTGTGAATTGTACATCAAAACACATAATAGGACCAAACAAAATTCATTTCCTTATCGTAACATTTATGTACAGGATAACACCTTGACACTCAAATGTTGATCTATTATCTGTGAAGAACTAGGGCTGATTTTTACATGAGATATATGGAAAATTCCAGATTTTTGGTCACAAAGGATCAACTTTTACTCAAGTATATATGGTATTCTTATAAACAATAGGATTCTGCAGACATTTTAACAAAATTACAAATTTTCCTTGACTGTTTCTGGGTCAATGGTTGTCATTTCATTTTAAAATTGGAAGCATGATGAATACTTTTGTAGAGTCTATTGCTGCTTGAAAGCAGATTCTAATTTTTAAAATAGTATATTTTGGAAACTTCATAGCAGTTTGAAGTTAGACCTGTCACAGCAGGGTTTATTCACTGTTACATTTGTATTATCATTTTCTGAGTATTGAGTTTAAAATTTGCACTAGCGTAAAACTGATAATTCCTTATTTTCACAGGGAGGTCCTTATTATGATATACTGCACAGCATTCTAGGTGCATATACCTGTTACAGACCTGATGTAGGATATGTAAGTTTTTGCATATTTGTCATGTTTCCAGCTCGTTCCTACTTTCTTCAATTTTTAAGACATGACTTAAAACCCACCTTTTAGCAAATATTTTAACTCACTTCAGCGTTAAGTTTTGTTTGATGATGATAACAAGCTGTCAAGTGCATTTGAATATTTTTGCCAACAACTATATAATTGGAAGTTGCGTTATAAGTAAATGAACTACAATGATTAAGAGATTTCTCTTTATGATTTTAAGACTATATTGAGCTTAGAAATATATGCATTAGCTCTGGAAGAAGGATGAGAGTGCTTTCACGTGGTAACATAGTTGAATTCCATGTTTAATCCGAGACACTGTAGGACAAGGAGAAATTGAATAAAGAACCAGTCAATCAATGTAATTCATTCATATGTCTTTGTGACATTGACAGTGCTCTGACTGCAGGGTTACCCAATTGATCTCTCTAATTTGGAAGGATCATGGTAAAGAAATCAGCAGCTAGGAAAATGTGGAGATAATGGAGTAACAGCATGTTGCTTACATTAGAAAAACTACAAATGCTCAAACTGAAGTAAACCACAACTGCTGAAAATTCACAAAGACTTGTTGATGAGACAAAGCATCAATTAATTCAAAGTTTGGGAGAAGATTTGTAGCTTGGGTGCTTGTTGTGGTTCTGTTCGCCAAGCTGGGAATTTGTGTTGCAGACATTCCATACCCTGTATAGGTGACATCCTCAGTGCTTGGGAGCCTCCTGTGAAACGCTTCTGTGTTGGGGGTCAGTTAGCTCAGTTGACTTTACAGCTGGTTTTTGATGCAGTGTGATAGCAACAGCTCAGGTTCAATTTCCTCACCAGCTGGAGTTACCATGAAGGTGTCTCCTTCTCAACCTTGCCTTTGCTTGAGGTGTGGTGACCCTGATGTTAGACCAACACCAGTTACCACACTCTCTGGGACTATGGTGACTTAACCCCATCTCACTGGGGTAAAAACAATGACTGCAGATGCTGGAAACCAGATTCTGGATTAGTGGTGCTGGAAGAGCACAGCAGTTCAGGCAGCATCCAAGGAGCTTCGAAATCGACATTTCGGGCAAAAGCCCTTCATCAGGAATAAAGGCAGTGAGCCTGGAGCGTGGAGAGATAAGCTAGAGGAGGGTGGGGGTGGAGAAAGTAGCAT
>NC_057741.1:21947549-21950631 GCF_004010195.1 Chiloscyllium plagiosum | reverse complement strand
GAGTTGAAATGTTGGGCCACGGGGCGGTGTGGTTGATTGGTGCGGGTGTCCCGGAGATGTTCCCTAAAGCGCTCTGTGAGGAGGCGCCCAGTCTCCCCAATGTAGAGGAGACCGCATCGGGAGCAACGGGTACAATAAATGATATTAGTGGATGTGCAAGTAAAACTTTGGATGTGGAAGGCTCCTTTAGGGCCTTGGATAGAGGTGAGGAAGGAGGTGTGGGTGCAGGTTTTACAGTTCCTGCAGTGGCAGGGGAAAGTGCCAGGGTGGGAGGGTGGGTTGTAGGGGGGCGAGGACCTGACCAGGTAGTTACGGTCTTTGCGGAAGGCGGAAAGGGGTGGGGAGGGAAATATATACCTGGTGGGGGGTCTGTTTGGAGGTGGCGGAAATGTCGGCAGATGATTTGGTTTGTCCCATCTCGCTGTATAACGTTGCAGTGTAACTTTGAATTAGCTCATCTGAAGGCTACACTTACACTCCTTTGCATCTTGACTAACATTGGTTTCTGAGCCATAATGTTGGCTTATGTGAGAGTTGGTCTTACTCCATTATTAGCTTAGTCTCGCCAAATATTGAATAATTAGATAAAAAATGTGCTTTACCTGCTCTAACGGGATCGTATTGCTTCTGAATTTCAGCAGTTCTGCAATATGTGTGAGGAAGGCTCAAGCTGTAATTTTCTGGTGCTGGTAATAGGTGGAGAATATGATGTTTTAATGCTGTATTGTTTTAATACTTGCCTTTTAGTTTGAAGTTAAAATATAGGACAGTATTCTGAAATATATACATTTGAACTATTAACATTCAAATGTAAGGTAACAATAATTCGCAGTGAGAGTCACCCAAAAATTATTCTCTGAAGGGGATGCTAACGAGTTCTATCTTTGGGTTTAGGGTGCATTTTGTAACTTTGTGTTTAGTTTTGAAATCATCATCTGATTTTGCTGACATCTATAATGTTTGTGGATGAAAGCTATTCAGTTGATTAAATTTCATCCACTTTATATTCACTCTGAATTTTCTCTCAAAAGGTGCAGGGAATGTCATTCATTGCAGCTGTGTTAATTCTAAATCTGGATACTGCTGATGCCTTCATTGCCTTTGCTAACTTATTGAACAAACCATGTCAAATGGCATTTTTCCGTGTGGACCATGGCCTTGTGAGTATTTTCATGTTTTAGTTTTGTCATTATGAATATTCCTTGGTGTAGAGGAAAAATGAAATGTTCATGGATTTCAATCGTTTAATGAAATGACAGAACTAGAATTTAAGTAATATTCTGCACAGAGAAGGCAGTTCGTCACCACTTTCTGATGGCCATGAAATGCTAGCTTTGCCCCTGACATCCTCAACCCATGAACAAAAAACAATTTTTTTTCTCATTCTAAGCTAGTCTTTTTTAAACTAAGAGTGGGAAAGTAGAAGAAAGGATAACTTCCTCTGTATTTAGTTCTGTTGAGACTTTCTCTGTAATGCAGACTGGTACTGTTGAGCAGAAGTCATACCTGCTCTGCAAACACTAGCAACGTGAAAGCATTTTTGGTAATATTAGTTTGTATCAGAGAGAAATGATGCAACAGATTAAGAAAACATTGTTGTGGTTCTGTTCGCCGAGCTGGAAGTTTTTGTTGCAAACGTTTCATCCCCTGGCTAGGCGACATCATCAGTGCTTGGGAGCCTCCTGCGAAGCGCTTCTTTGATGTTTCCTCCGGTGTTTATAGTGGTCTGTCCCTGCCGCTTCCGGTTGTCAGTTTCAGCTGTCCGCTGTAGTGGTTGGTATATTGGGTCCAGGTCGATGTGTTTGTTGATGGAATTTGTGGATGAATGCCATGCCTCTAGGAATTCCCTGGCTGTTCTCTGTCTGGCTTGCCCTATGATAGTAGTGTTGTCCCAGTCGAATTCATGTTGCTTGTTGTCTGCGTGTGTGGCTACTAAGGATAGCGGGTCGTGCCGTTTCGTGGCTAGTTGATGTTCATGTATGCGGATTGCTAGCTGTCTTCCTGTTGTCCTTTATAGTGTTTTGTGCAGTCCTTGCATGGTATTTTGTACACTACATTAGTTTTGCTCATGTTGAGTATCGGGTCCTTCGTTCTGGTGAGTTGTTGTCTGAGCGTGGCTGTTGGTTTGTGAGCCATTATGAGTCCTAAGGGTCGCAGTAGTCTGGCTGTCAGTTCCGAGATGCGCCTGATGTATGGTAGTGTGGCTAGTCCTTTTGGTTGTGATATGTCCTCGTTCCGTGGTCTTTCTCTTAGGCATCTGCTCTTCTTCTTTTTGCAGTTCTGGTGTACTGCAGTGTGTTGTGGCCCTTTTGAATAGTGTCCTGATGCAGCTTCGTTTGTGTGTGTTGGGGTGGTTACTTTCATAGTTTAGGACCTGGTCTGTGTGTGTGGCTTTCCTGTAAACCCTTGTAATGAATTCTCCGTTTGGTGTTCTCTGTACCATCACGTCTAGGAATGGGAGTTGGTTGTCCTTTTCTTCTTCTCTTGTGAATCTGATTCCTGTGAGTGTGGCGTTGATGATCCGGTGTGTTTTTTCTATTGCCGTGTTTTTAATGATTGCAAACGTGTCATCAACATATCTGACCCAGAGTTTGGGTTGAATTTGTGGTAGGACTGTTTGTTCTAACCTTTGCATAACTGCCTCTGCTATGAGTCCCGAGATTGGTGATCCCATGGGTGTTCCGTTGATTTGTTCGTATATCTGGTTGTTGAATGTGAAGTGTGTTGTGAGGCACAAGTCCAGTAGTTTAAGTATGCCGTCTTTGTTGATAGGTTCAGCGTCCTGTTTTCTGTTCTGTATGTCCAGTAGGTTGGCTATTGTATCTCTGGCTAGGCTTTTGTCAATCGAAGTGAACAGTGCCGTCACGTCGAATGATATCATGGTTTCTTCTTTGTCTATGTGTACATTTCTGATGATGTCCAAGAATTCCTAGGGACACCATCATACAAACTGGCCAAAAAACTACAACAGAAACTGAAACACCTGGTCAACGGATCCAAACACTCTATACAATCAACACAGGAATCCTTGGACATCATCAGAAATATACACATAGACAAAGAAGAAACCATAATATCATTC
>NC_057741.1:21922869-21944938 GCF_004010195.1 Chiloscyllium plagiosum | reverse complement strand
ATACCCAACATGTGCAAAACTAATGTAGTGTACAAAATCCTATGCAAGGACTGCACTAAACACTATATAGGACAGGCAACATGAATTCGACTGGGACAACACTACTATCATAGGGCAAGCCAGACAGAGAACAGCCAGGGAATTCCTAGAGGCATGGCATTCATCCACAAACTCCATCCACAAACTCCATCAACAAACACATCGACCTGGACCCAATATACCAACCACTACAGCGGACAGCTGAAACTGACAACCGGAAGCGGCAGGGACAGACCACTATAAACACCGGAGGAAACATCAAAGAAGCGCTTCGCAGGAGGCTCCCAAGCACTGATGATGTCGCCTAACCAGGGGACGAAACGTTTGCAACAAAAACTTCCAGCTCGGCGAACAGAACCACAACAACGAGCACCCGAGCTACAAATCTTCGCACAAACCATTAAGAAAACATTTTAGTAGTCACGTGTAAATAGGAATGGGAATATTTCATCGATAATTTTACCACTTGAATTACTGAATTGCTTGGTATAAAAGAATTTGTTTCAATAATGTAAAGCATTAAACATCATATTTTTACGACATTGTCAAGTTCCTGCTTAATGTACTAAATTGCTACAAGTAAACCTTGTACCTACTCTAACTCTAACAAATTAACTGTCCTTCAGTCACTGCTATCATGTTTGCAGGATTAAACCAAGGCTCCTTCTGGTGTATAAAACTTTTCACTGGGTAAACTTGCTGAAATTCAAGTGATTGTAGCAATTATTTTGAAGCTAAGTGCATTGTGCTGTTGTTTTTCATAAAAATATTAAATATCAAGGCACAGATTGTTGTGAATCTTAATCTATTCTAACAGAAATATCTTGCCTGTTTGCTAATGTTGCACAATTAACTTTGTTAAAGAACTGCAACTTGAAGCACCTGTGTTTAAATTGGACAGCCATTTGCACTTAACAAAAAGCAACAGTTTTTATCCTTTTGCAATGAGGTCCATTTCAAAGAAGCTACTCCAAAAGTATATTAAGTTTATGGGGTCAGAGGGGTGTCAGGAGGAAGAGAGATCTAGCTCTGCTTATTTTACATCTCTAGAGGGTCAAAGATGGGGTAAAATGATCAAAAGTCTGGTGACCACATGAGCACTATATAATCTTGAAAGCTGAATTTGCCAAGCTTTTCAAAAAAGTCATGGATGGTTTATTGGATCAAAACGTCTCTCTGAAACTTTATAGATGACAGCAAGTATATTCAAAAGACCTAAATTAATAAAATGCGCATGGGAACTGTTGTTCCTATGTAGTGTTTTTATGAAAATAATTTTATTGTTAAGTTCATTTTAAAAGGTATTGGAGGCGGTACGAGAATGGGTTTGAGAAATATATCAGCCATTGTGAAATAGCAGAGCAGACCCATTGGGCTGAATGGTCTAATACAACTCTTATGTCTTATGGTCTTAAAAGACTTTAGTAATTATCGTAAGTTTTATAACCACTGCTTAGTAATCTGAAATTGTGAATTAAAATCATTGTAAGCTAAGTATTCTTAGTTTTTTTTTAATTGTAACTAAATATTGTTCCTAACAGAAAAAAGGACTTGGTTATTTGTTATTGTGTTTTATATTGATGTTCACTTTCTCCCCCTCTATAGATGTTGAAATATTTTGCAGCCTTTGAGGTATTCTTTGAAGAAAACCTACCAAGGTTATTTGCACATTTCAAGAGAAACAACCTTACCCCAGATATTTATTTAATTGACTGGTAAGCAATGTTCTACTGTTGTCTATATTTGCGTGGTGTCATGAAGTTTTTGGCTTTTAACTAATTTATTAATCCGAGAGCCAGTTATTACTAATATTCTCGCACAGTATTAGAAGGTGAAGTATAATTGAACATCTTTCCCATTACAGTGTACTTCCTCACTGAGAGTGGGAAAAGATAATGGGAAACCTCAATTTTCATAAGCCAAAAAAAAAGTTATGTAACATTTGTTTATTTAAATCAATGGAAACTAGCTCAATATTTAGCACACTTTGATTTTGTTTTCCACCATGGTTTAAATCGCTTGATAACTACAAAGTCAAGATAAAGTGGCATTCGAGAATATCAAATAGCTAGACTAACATACATCAATATGTGTTGTGTTGTTCTATTTTTGTTTTTAGATTTCTCTAATAAAGTAAAATGTTTATATTAATATGGAAGCTACCTGCATCACATGCACTGTTAATGCCTTGTACAATAAGTTGTCTATAGAGCTAAATGATGCTAACCATTTTCTAGCCCCATAAAAGTCCATTCTGAAGCTGCCACTTATAGCAATAATTGTAGCAAGGAAGTGATTGCCCCTCAGGTAACAATCTATAGGCTGTGTTGATTTTATCCAAACTCTGGTCTTCACACAGTTTCAATGAGCTCTTCACATTTTAATGATGATATTCTGGATACAGCTGCTTACAACTCTAAGTGAAATTTTCTGTTTTTTGTGGAACAGAAGTTCTTGTTACTTCTAGTTTCCATCATGTATTACAAGCAAACCCCATGAACACCAATATACATGATATAAATGAGCAAGGCGATTTATATTTGCTATACTACAATTATATTGTTTCGCTAATAGTTGTACTACAGATTCACTGAGGGAAGGATGTAATTACAGTATGACATTTTCTGCAGGCACTTTCTGGTATAAATATGGACATTAACAGTTTTTACCAAAAAGATTAAGATATGGTACACAGAAATGTAACACTAATAGCACAAGCAGATTGCTTCACACATTTGTATTTGTACTGTTACGAAACATTGGTAATATGCTTATTATTAATTTATCATAGATTTATAAAGATTACAAGGTGAAGTGTCAGGTATTGACCAGGGCAAATGCTAGCCTTTCCTGGCTAGAGAGTCCTGGTAAAATGAAAGATGCATGTTTGTATTTCAGATTTTAAAATAAAACAAAGCTGTATTTCTTATATGGCTTTACTTATAACTTGCATAAATAGGTCCATTAAACTTACAAGGAGCTGAAATTCCCCCATGTTCAAGTTTGGTCCTTCAGTTGGAATAGGGCTTCCTCCATTAAGTAGAGTTTTGTATTTACAAGAAATATGTTTAAACAACCATGAATTTACTACATGCTGAGGATAAACTTTTTCCACACAGCATGGTGCGTGTCTGAAATGAGCTGCCAGAGGATGTAGTGGAGGCGGATACAGTTACACCATTTACAAGGCATTTGGATTGGTATATGGATAGGAAGGGTTTCAAGGGATATAGGCCAAATGCTGGGAAAGAGGACCAGATCAGTTTAGGATATCTGGTCGGCATGGACAAGCCGGAACGAGAGGTCTGTTTCCAAGCTCTGTGATTCTGATTCTAAATAGCAAGATCCCCATCTGGATTGACTTGAACAATATGTTTTTAATAGTAAAATCACTTTTTATAGATCTTGGTTGTCAGGTGTTTGTTATTTTTGAAATAAATATATTTCATTGCTATTGTAATTCTTCAGTTATACTCAAGGCATAATGGTTGCATTTTCTTCCCTTCAGGATCTTTACTCTGTACAGTAAATCTTTCCCACTGGACCTTGCATGCCGTGTCTGGGATGTGTTCTGCCGTGATGGAGAGGAGTTTCTCTTTAGAACTGCTCTGGGAATCCTAAAATTATATGAGGATGTTTTGACCCAGTTGGATTTTATCCACATGGCACAATTTCTGACCAAACTTCCTGAAGATATGTCATCTGAGGACCTTTTTGGAGCCATTGGAGCCATTAATTTGCAGAGTAGAAATAAAAAGTGGGCTCAGGTAAGAATGGCATAAATCTCTTATGGGAGAAAGATACTGCAGTGTATTGATTTTGTTCAATATTTAAATTATTGCAAAAAATCAAAGCTAATTGTGATTAACTTCCATCAGTCAAATTTATGATTTAAATTGTAGAACTGGGCTGAATTTTATTGTGGTTTTTGGAACATGTGCAGCTGACTTGACAATTTTGCTTGTCGATCCATCCCAGGGCCAGCCTACTTGTAATTTCTACTGTCGATCAGAGATATTTCTGACACTAGCTTGTTCCAGTATTTATCTAATTAATCTGTGAATGTAAGCCATGGAGATCTCTGTTCTGCCATGTGAATTTTCCCACTTGTAAAAAATGTAACACACTACAACCAGTTAAGTCCCTGAGACAGGTATCCATCGAGTACTTATCCTTCCAGCAGAAAATGTGTTCTTGAACCACTCTTATTTCGTTGCTATGATGTGGAGGAGCTGGTGTTGGACTGAGGTGGACCAAGTTAAAAATCTCTCAATACCAGGTTATAGTCCAACAGTTTTTAGAGTGATGCTCTTTCATCAGGTACCTGTCTTTCAAATCACTTCTGGAAACCAAATATATTTCATCTGGTTCCTCTACTACCATCCTTGTTGCATCCTCAATAATTTCTAATAATTTTGTCAGATGACATTTCTCCTGATGTGAATCATGTTGATTTGTTTCGATTATGTCATGCTGTTCTAAATATGGATTTCCGACTAATTGTCCTGTAGTTCTTGTTTTCTGTATCTAACCTTTCTTGAATACCAATGTTACATTTACCAGTTTCCAAACACCTGTGATCATTCCAGAATCTAGGGAATTTTGGAAAATCATTGTCAGTACAACCACTATTTCTGTAGCCATCTCTTCTATAACTTTACGATGTAGGCCATCGTGTCCTGGGGATTTCAGATTTTAGTCCCTTGATTTTCTCCAGTACTTTTTCTTTCCTGGTGTTAGTTACTTCCAATTCCTCACTCATATCAATCTCTGTTTTATACTTTATTTCTTGTATAAATGTTGGCGTTGTGAATACAGACCGAAACTATTTATTCATGTATCTGCCAATTCTTGCCTCTAATTCCAAAAGATCAACATTAGCTACTTTCTTCCTTTTTGGATGCTTGTAAAAGCGTTATGTTAACAGTTTTATTATATTCTTGGCTAGTTTAGTTTCCTTCTACTTTCTTCCTTTCTATTAAGTTTTTAATAACCTTTTGCAGAATTTCAGGACATCTCAGTACTCAAACTTACCACAATTTGCAACATTGTAAGCTGCTCCTTCTAATCTATACTTAGGTTCAACATTTTGAATTTTTAAAAATGTTTCCTGCTATATATTACTGACATTCCTATATTTTCCATTCAACTGTAGGCAGTTGTAATTTCTTATCTCTTTTATTGGCATTAAGTTGAAGATTTTTAATATTGTATGAAGTATGTTGTTTACAAACAACAAATTCAGTTGTTTTGTGATTCATATTTCCTTGTAAATCTTTTACTAACACATTACTGATTAATCCTGCCTCATTACATACCATTAGATGTAAAATTGTTGTAATGCTAGTTGGTTCCACAGTACCTTGCTTTCGGAGACAATTCCAATACTATTCTATAAATTCGTCTTCCAACTCACCTTTGCCAATTTATTTAGTCTAGTCTATGTGATGATTTAGCTCATCAATGGGGCTGTTGTATTGCCTTTGTAGTAACCTTCAATAATTTCTTGTTTTTTGGCTTTGCCCAGTGGTATAATTAATATCAAGTAACTTATAAACTACTGCAAGCATTTGGTTTATGATGCTTGCTATTCCAAATGATCACTCATATTTATTTTTCCAAATATTTGTGGCAAAAATCCTTCATCAATATTGTCCTTACGTCATTCCTTATTGTCAGGACTACCATTTCTGCTTGTCTTTTCAAAATGTTCTGTACCCCGGAACATTTCTTATGTATCTTGGTAACCTTATTGCCATGTTTTTGGCAGTGAAGCTGGGCTTCTTTATTTGTGCCATTAGTTTATCAACTTTATTTCAAATGCTCTGCACTTTCACGTGAAGTGACTTTTTTTATACTACCATTCCCTGCATAAACGTTACTCTGTTACTTTTAAACTCTGCCCTTTCTATCCAACTCAGCTTGTCTTTGCTCATATCAATATACTTTTCTATTGCATCAACTTTTTTCTTTGGATATCTAGATCTCTAATCACCTGAACCTTCCTCTCCATCCATTAGTTTGATATTCCTCTATCCTGGCCCTATTTCTTGATGCACTAATGTCTGTACACCTGTGCCTTATGGACACTCACTGGTCACCATGTCTGCAGTCTTTGCTTGTTCTTGGTCTTTAATTTGCCAAATTTCCCCATATGATGTGAGCCTTCCATGTCCACCATTCAGTTTAAAACCCGCTCCACAGCTTTGTAATGATTCACCAAGAGGCTGGTTGCAGTGGTGTTTTGCTGAAATCTGACCTGACCATTCCATACACACAGTTTCTTCAGTATTGGTGCCAATGGCCCACGGATGAAAATACATTTCTCTCCACCAGCCACATCATTCCTGGAGTCTTGTATTTAAAACTTCTGACCTTAATGTTCCCAAGGCCAGTTTGCGTGTAACTCAGGTAGTATTCCAGAGGTTAGATGTTTCCTTTTGTGAGTCTGGTATTTATTTCAGATCCTAGCTGCTAAGACTCCCTTGAGACTCTCCTCCTTGGCCCTACCTATGTTGTTAATACTCTGGAGAACCTTGCCAACTGGATTCTTCTCCTCCATTGCCATGTTCTTCTCCTCTACTTTCCCCTCCAGCCCAGAGGAGAGATCATTGACTCTTGTACTGGGTAGGCAGTACAGCCTTTGGGACTTGCTACATGTTGTAGAGAATAGCAAGTATCCAAATCTCTGCCATCCCTTAGTACAGCTGCATACCCTTTTACTATTCCCAGTTGAATGGCTGTCTGCACCACATGGTGTGCTCAGTTTTCTATCTGAAGCAACTCCATTTATCAAGATTTAACTCCAAGTAATAATCTAAAATGTTGCAGTGGTTTCAGGATTCTTTAATTTTCAAAACATTTTGCACACTCAGGTATTATCAGCACTGCAGAAAGATACAAAGGAAGTGGATAAAGGAAGCCCAGCCCTGAAACGATGATTGGCATCATGGCGCATTTGGTGTTATATTCAAAGCAGATCAGACTTTGTGAGTTGCAGAATTGGGGTTCTTACTGTCTTTATGATGCTCAAGTTACCTGATACACTGAGGTTAGCCTTAAAAGAATATATGGGTATAATTGAAATCATGGATGTAACTTTCAGAATTTTGAATAGCTGCACCCAGTGTATCATATGACTTTTAGCTGAACAATTTTTAAATTTCATAGTACAACAGAAGTACTAAATTTGGTTGCTTTTGATCAACGTTTGCATAAAGCATTTTATTTTCATACCACTGCCTGTGAGGTCATAAATCTGATCAGTATGTGATCTAACAAATACATCTGTCCAATCTCACATTACATGTAATGGAATGGAGTCATAAATTTGATAGTATGGTTTCCCTTTCATTTTGGCTGCCCTTATTTCACACAGCATCTTAGTAATGTTGAACTTAGACCACAAATCCATGTTTCCAATTATTTTATAGGGTTTTGTAGTTGGAAGCATCAGACTTCAGCTCCATTTCAAAGATGTTGGTACTTCATCTTCCCACTTTTTTAATAGTTTTTTAAATGGGTACCTGCATTCCTAATCATTTAACACAAACCTTGTCTCACTTTGAGTTCAAGAAGGTGGCTAACTGTGGCTGTATCATTGCTGTTTGTCATACCACTGAATCTTTTCGTTGGAATGCAATTGTCATTTCACTGCTTAGACAAATAAGTATCAGTGTAACGTTAAACATATTGAATAATGTACAAAAATATGACTTTCAGGAGCAGTGTTTCTTTTTGCACGCTACACACCAGTCATTGTTATAATACTTACATATTCATTTGTGACCATTGCTACAATCACTTACTGTATCCATTGCAATTAGTAAAAGAGAAATTAGCTTCCACATGTAATTGAGTTTAATGTTATTTCATGGTACAGTGAGATGCCTTTGGTGCTTGTGCAATCAAATGTGTGGCGAACTGCTTGTCAATATCCAACTCAAGGCTGGGTTTTGTGATCAAACAATAAATGTCTTGATGTATACCACAATGTTAAAAAGGGAAGTTAATTAGCAGGGTTTTTTTTAACAGCTGTTCAAAACAGTTAGAAACAGTCTCATTTATCATTACTAAATTGTACCAGTAGCTTCATATTATCCTTTTAATATATTGAAAGTATGAATGTGGAAAAAAACAGTTGGATTCTGGTTCCCATCATAAATCATTCACTTGGTTCTAGTGACTCTGTGAAAAAGACAGATTTGTCTAACCCATAATGACCAATAGTAGTCGGTTCTGATCCTTAGACTGTCCATAGCAACTTTTACCTCCAATTTGTGATTAGAAATTCATACCAAGTCCCAGTTCCTAATTGCTATACATATTTCCATTGAGGGTCCACATATATGAACATCTGGTAGAAATAAAAAGGTTGGTCTCTAAGGCAACACAGTACCTGTGATGCAATTTAGTTGACACCTTCGAGAGATGGGAAGCTGAAAGCCTTGAGGAAAACACTGACTGCAGTTTGGCATTCCAAGCATGTTCCTAACTTAACTAATCATTCAGTTCATTATATCACTGAATTAAATTATCACTTTGTAATTGTTAGCTATTGGAAATGTATTTTAATTTGAAGTAGCAAAGGCCATGAATACAATAATTTTCAAAATGTATGCGCATTAATATTTCTGATCATTTCTGCATGAAATGATCAGTCCGTCCGTGGCTTTTGTCTGTTCTTAAGATAACTTGTTTGAGTAGACTTATGGTAGCACAGCCATGTGGCTCAAGTGCAGTTTGAGCTTAAACAGTGACTGTTGGTAAGCATTTTGAACACCGTATCATAATTGCTGTTCACCCTGCTCCCTCTCAACAGGTACATTCCAGCAGAAATAATTTAATATTGACAATGACCACTGACCATTGTTTTCTCTCATCAGCTATGAGAAATGAATTCTGTATCGAACTGTAGTAGCCCACCATCTGTAAGTTGCAAACAGCTGACTTGCAGAAAGCAATGAAAGTAGAACCTGCAACCTTAATGTCTGTTTAGCATAAACAAACGCCAAGGTACCTCTGATATTTTTGACATGCGAAGTTAACCAGCCCAGTTCTGAAGTGAAATCTAATTGCTATTTTTTTTTGTTATTGAGATTTGTTATGATACATGTTGGGATGAGTTACTGAATTAACAGGAATGTGTAACTTGTTCATCAGGACAGTCACTGACCAACAATATGCCCAGTAACATCCTGAGTGTGAGCTAACACCAAAAGTTTAAAACGGCAACATTTAGTTGCATCACTGGACTTGTGTTCCATGCTGTCAGGTTAATATATTTGCAGTTATCAGGTCAACTTCTGCTAAAATGCTTCCAAATTATTGCATTCTCAATTAACCTCAAACACTGCTTATATTTCACCTTTAAAATGCTTTATAGTCAATATGCAATCAAGGATGTGTATGTGTTTAAACTTAACATCATTATTTGCATCTCTAAAGATAAGGAAACTCGGGTTTATGAACAGAAAGATGTGATGACCTCTGAGTCTCAATGTCATTTTAGCTGTTGCACATGTGACCTAAGATTTCCTTTTGAGGAATGTTGATGTCACTATCAACTGTTTTACATTTATGTGATTATTATGCAAACTACTCAGTGAATTCATGTGTATTAGGACTTTAATCAGCAGAGATGAGGCAGCACTAAATCATTCCCAAATTGGAAAAAGAAAATCCAAAACTGATCCTATACTTGAAAACTCTGCTTGTAACCAAATACAGCAAAAGATTATATATTTTGCAGATTTAAAATTTAACTGAAACAAAATGTATGTGAGATTACCCAAAATAAATCACATTCCTGTATTATTGAGTAATGTGCAAAATCAGCTAGGTCAAAGTTAATTATTTATCTGGATTAAAACTTCTTTGAAAAACAGTACCGTTATCCCCATAGAAAAGGTAACAGTGAGCTATAAACTTAGCCACTACTTTCCCACTGACTGCAGTAAGAGATTTGAATGGAATGATATTGAAAGCCAGTTAGCAGAAGGTAAGTTATTTGCACTTGTGTAGTATGTTACAGAGTTTGTCTAACTTGTTAAGCTACGTTTTTCAGTTTTTGTGCATAGATGTGAGTCATCACATAAATGAAGATTTATTGTAGTAGTATGAAGAGTTAAATGCTGCAATAAGTAAATATTTGCACAAGTTTCTTTTTGAGAGAATTTATCATGAAATATCCCTCATTTGGGGTGCTATTGAGAATAACATTTTCTTTAATTTGATTAGATTTGAGGTACTTAATGACAGAACAATGCAATTGTGATGTGTATATAAATCTATAAATCTCAATCAAATTAATTGTTTCAAGTTGTACAGATTGAAATGTTTAAAGTCTACGTTTGTTCATATATTTTGGATGACCATGCACAGTACTTTTTCTTTTTTCCCAGCAGTGTGATTTATTTCTTACACTTTTGTTTGGGATGGGTGACACTCCTGATTTTTGGATTTTGTCGTTTCTGCAATTTTAACACTGGAAGTGATTTTCTCACATTTTAACTGCTTTAATTGTATAATCATTGGAATGTAATTGACATTGTTTCAACTTTACGAACTAATATTTAAAAAGGCGCACCTGCCATTTTTAATAATGGTACATACCCTATTATTCTTTGGTTGTAAATTGAGACTGGAGAGTGTTTGTTCAGCCAATTGTGAAATAAGCTAAAGTAATTACAGAATATAAAATTTTCCTTCAAATGTAAATAAGATGTTTTCCACAAGATCTCTAAATAAAGACATAGTGAAATGCTTGACATTGTACGTTTTTGATCTGATTCGGCAGCTCCACGACTGTGACTACATTTCCATATTATCAAGTTGAGATACTATTCAGAAAGGAGCTCATCAATATGCCCATATCCATAACATCAGGGCAGAACTTAACATTTAAAGATGGAATCAAATATCATGGCACTGCCTTCAGCAAGATTTTGGAAGCTTGAACTTAAAACATCACCATATGACTGGCCAAATGCAGCATAATATTCTTTTCAGTCTCCTGCTATATTGTCTACTTGAATTTTCATAGCATTACTTTACCATTTCTGTTTAAAATATTGCTGGACTGAAGCAAATGTTAAAATTGCAGTGTAAAAGTCTGAAGCTTAATTTTAATTAAATGCCTGTCTGGTGATAAAATTCCTTGTCATATTCTACAATGGAATTCAGTTTCCTTGGTCTGAGGGCAAATTAATCATTACAAAAAGCATTCGAGTGGAAGTAATTGAAAAATCAATTTGCCCATTTTCTCTTCTGTCTTTCCACAGTACGTTAGAATGAGTGTAGATTCATCGTATGATTTTTCTTTACCTTTAAGTCTCTTATCTTCTCAAGTCTCAAAGCATAATGTAGATAACTGGAAAAACTGACCTTTTCAAGATAGAACTTGGCATCTGACCTCAACTATTCAGAAGAGAATTTTCAGAGTGAATATATGACAGCTGGTCTGCCTTATTACTTTAGGGAAAACCTCAAATTAACTACAGCTCTTAAATTTTCACTTTTACTACAGTATTAAAAACAATATTAATTTACAATAAAACAGTATAAAATTTACTACAATTTTAAGTATCTTTTTTAAAATCAAGCTACAAGAAGCTAATTTAATTTCTGCCTATATCAGCTCAACCCGGGAGCTTCACTTCATTGTTTCTATTTGCAGGACAAACCACAGCCACCTTCAGTGATCCAATGTCACTGTGATTCAAAGATGGTGGTAGTTAACTTACAAATGAGAATTCTGCCTTTGGCCTATTATTGTCAGCTCGGTGTTTCAAGCCCCACAGGATGTACACTTTGCTGTGACTTACTGATATTTCAGTGGAATACTAGGTGGTGTCATTCCCTGAATGCACTGTCATTTGCATGAAACACTAAACCAAGGCTTTATCTGCCCATTTATAACATTAATGGATTGAAGAATGAAAGGTGAAGGTGACTTTATCCTTAACCAACATTTATTCCTCAACAAACACCACTGAGAAACAGAATAATCTAGTCGCGTGTCTAACTGCTGTGTGGAAGGTGCTGCTCAACATTAGCCACTTTGTGTTTACTTGTATTTGATATAGTCCTTTATACTTAGTAATTAAGTGGCAAGGTTTGTGAAGGTTTGTAGCTCAGGTTGAGGTTTAGGGTGTAGGTTTGATATCCAGATGTTTCATTACCTTGCTAGGTAACATCATCAGTGGCGACTTCCAAGTGAAGCGAACAGGAAATGACATCACCACAAACCCTAGGAACCCCATCCAGGACAAACATATAAATAGAAAAGGGTGTAGGTTTGCTCGCTGAGCTGTAGGTTTGATATCCAGATGTTTCATTACCTTGCTAGGTAACATCATCAGTGGCGACTTACAAGTGAAGCGAACAGGAAATGACATCACCACAAACCCTAGGAACCCCATCCAGGACAAACATATAAATAGAAAGCAGGAGACAACAGCTTTGCTTCACTTGGAGGTCGCCACTGATGTTACTTAGCAAGGTAATGAAACGTCTGGATATCAAACCTACAGCTCAGTGAGCAAACCTACACCCTAAATTAAGTGGCCTTGCAGCACTGCAGTTCTGGGTACATGCATGTACCTAAGCTCATATTTTTGCATAGAGGAGGAGAAAGGATGTATAGTGGGTGAGATTCCAGCACAGTGACTATTTTCACTTGTCACTAACCTCATTCTTTTCTGGACAAAATAGAAGTTAATTGGTCTTCAGTTCAGTAGAAATTTTGTTCAGTTGTCACATAATTTTGCACAATCCTAAGCCACAGAAATAAGCCATTTAATCTAGTCAGTTTTCTCTGACTTTTTTGAATAGCTATCCAGTTTGTCCAACTACTCTGCACTTACCTCATGACCCAACAAATTATTTCTCATGTCTCAAATTCCCTTTCTGAACATTCCTTTTAATGCTTCCAATACGATTCCAAGTCATATGTTGCGTACGTTTTGGTTTCATTTCAGGTAACACTAAAAAGTGATGTGATTTTTTTTAAAAAATTGCACAATATCTCCGTTCTCCTGTAAAGTTTGAATACAGTTGCCAAGTTGTGTGCTGGTCATACACTCGAGTCAGTCGCCTGAGTACATTGTGGTAACATGGCTACAATCGCTTCTGATGTATTTTATCTAAAAGTTGGCTGTTTGAATGACGTAACAACCCAAATGTTGTGATGTGACAACCCACTTTACACTACCAAAGAATTGTACAGTGCATGATCAAGCTGTGGCAAGAATCTGCCAGCATGAGGACCAGATTGAGACGTGACATGAGTTTTGCTAGTCTTTTCAAGTCAAGGTGCAGATTAAGCTATTCAACATCTGTGACCCTTTGACTTTTGGCAACCTTTTGAGCCTTGTAGAGCCAGAAGATTACATGCTATCCAATTTGGAAAATTTAATTGTGTTCGATCTAAAACCTATTTCAAATGCAAGGATGTCTTTTTGTAAGTTTTGTAGCTTTTCACTCTTGACCATTCATTGTTAATGAAAACCATCAAATTCTATCAAACCTTAACCCACCCATTCCATCATGTTTACTTTGAGTTTCAGAGCACTCTCACAAGATATTGGCCATGGTTCAATCAGTAGTTCCATTATCCTGTACTGGTGTAAGGACAGGCATAGAAGTGGCATGTTGGAGCCTGGCAGCTCTGAAAACACACTACAAATTTGTTTCTAATCACACATGCCTTCTCTTACCTCATTCTTGGTTCAGATAAAAATTCCCTTTCTTGCCAACACTATCGCTTTTCTATGCACTCTGGCAACTGTTTGAGGACAACTGCATTTTTATAATACAACTGCCACAGTGTGGACTACCACTGGATGGTAGTCGTTTCAGTTTCTCACTGGCAGTACTGAAGCATATGATGGATATCTAGTTTCAAGGTGTAGGTATGGATGCAGTTGTAAAACAATCTGCAATGCTACCTCCTTCACCCCGATGCATATCAGCTGTATGATTACAATCCACATATAGAGTCGTTGCTCGAGCAGACGATGGATGTGAAGAATGACAGTGGGATCATGCCAGAACAGCTTTCACAAAATCCTTTGTATCATGTCCATGTATAATTTACCATCTGATAGGACTAACTGTGGTGCACCTGGAGAACAACTGCAGTGGAGGAATAAGCTAGATGAGCAGATTTCAGGCGCAGACAGTTTCTTGATAGTCAGGATGTGATCTTTGATTGAAAGCTTGCTGTCTTTGTCATCAGACTACATGCAAGAGTGCCAAATTCCAAGGGAAGTTTATATTGCACGAGCAAAAGGTATTGATTGTCAGGTCAACTCTGATCAGGGATGACCTGAATGGAAATTGAAGAAAATTCAGGGTGAATTTCAGGGCCAAAAGAGAGATGAATGGAAACATGAGTTTGTTTATGCCAGCATCCCCAATGGTTAAAACTGTGATTTTTTTTTCTCTCTCGGTTGGTATGGATACTGCCATTCTTGCCAATGCCTGATCTGGTTGTTTCATTGTGAAGCCTCACCCAGTGCTGCTAATGAGATTTCTTTGTGACGCAGTTATATTCAGAATTCCCTTGCCAAGCTGAGTTTAAACCAGGAATGAAGTAGTGAAGCAAAGCAGCCATTTACAGCTCCTGTTTATATTTTACATTAAATGGCTAAAAATAAGTCAGCAAAAATGCAGCATGTTTCTCAAAAATGAATTCCATTTCTGGAGAAACACATCCTACATAACTTTCACATGCAGGAGGAAGGAACAGCATTTGGAGTTTTTTCCACAGTTTGCATTTAATTTAATTCCAGTTCACGTGGGAGTTCCCCTCTTTTGGAATGGACAGAATCAAAGCTTTCATATTTATTACAGAAATCTTGATTTAAGGCATCATTGCTGATCTCTCTTATTTTCCTCTGGGTATCTGTCCCCAGAGTACTAGCTGCAGTGTAACAGTAAACACAATGTGGCACTTGACTGTCAGGTAAACAAGGAGGTTGTGAAGCCGAGCCAGGGGAATAGTAACAGCATGTTTTCCTGTCATGAGAACACAGCTGAAAACTTTGGCCCTTGTATCAAGGTGATTGTAATACTCAAAAAGAAGAACTTTGCAGGTCTGCTCTTTGCCCACTCCCTGCCCCGCCCCTGCCCTCCACCACACACATGGATGGCACAATTCTTCTATAGGTGCATCACAGTACCTGTCAGTTGGATTGGAAACTCTGACACGTTACCTGTAGAGGCTGCTCACTGGAGAACTCCATCCACATCCTTTGGATTCCTCAAGCAATTGGTATGGTCCCAAACATACTATATTGTAAACTTCCAATT
The DNA here is from genome assembly GCF_004010195.1 of Chiloscyllium plagiosum. Classification (NCBI taxonomy): domain Eukaryota; kingdom Metazoa; phylum Chordata; class Chondrichthyes; order Orectolobiformes; family Hemiscylliidae; genus Chiloscyllium; species Chiloscyllium plagiosum. The sequence continues at coordinate 21,929,584 of NC_057741.1, read as the reverse complement.
CTTAGTCTCTGATTGTTCTACATGGTGAATTTGATTCCCTATCATTTGCATTTTATTATAGGTCAAGTTGCATTAGTTTTTTTTTCTAATTCTGTAAACTGAACTGTTAACCAGTTCAAATTTTGCTTTATGTTGTCCCTTTTAATTTTACTCTGTCTCTTCAGATCATGTTCTATTTACTTGGTAGGTTTACATCAGTCTTACTGTCAGTGTGTCCCATCGTTTAGGATAAGCATTTTCACACTTGCAATCAGACGTTAACAATTCAAACAAAGAGGACTATTAATGTTGGGCTGAAATTTTCACGGGGCTTTTCATTGGGAAATCGGATTTACTATTCAGATTTAAATCATCTGTATAGATATTATAGACTGCAGCATATAAATTGACTATTCTCCATTTTTCAATGAATAATTGTATGATCAAGACTTTGCATTTGGGCTCAATTTTGCTGCTCATATACACATTTAGCGTTCCCAAAGATATGCAGGTTAGGTGAATTGGCTCTGGGCAATTGTCTGTAGTGTTCAGGGATATGTAGGTTAGGTACATTAGTCTGGAGTAAAAACAGGCTAATAGGGCAGGAGAATGGGTTTGAGTGGGTTACTCTTCGGAAGGTCTGTGTGGACTTGTTGGGCTGAAGGCCTTGTTACACTGTAAGGATTCTATGCACCTGTAAGTCAGTGCAGGCAATTGCATAGGTAGTACAGGCCATGTTACCAAAAGATATATGGCTTTTAAAACACAAATAAACAGCAGACCAAGTGGGGCATCGAACAAATGGGTCCTCCAGTATCCACACTTATCATTCACATTTTATACTTTGCCCACCCAACAGCACCACAGTCTTTGGAAAGATGTTTTCAAGTTTCAAGAGTCGACTTGTCCCCCGTGATCAATGGTAAATATTGATCAGGGTAGTTAGAGAGATTTTCTCTGCGGAACTTAAAACTGGGACGGATGTAGAATTTAGATTTGCAGAGGAAAATCAGGAAGCATTTTTCATAATAAATTGTAGAAATCTGGGATTCTCTTCCCTAAAAGTCTGTGGTTGCTGGCTGACATTTGGAGATTTGAAGACCGAGATGGCTAGGTCATTGTTAGATCAGGGAATTGAGGATCTCTGGCTTAGATAAATAGAATTCTGGTGGGCTAATAGGATAAATAAGAGTTTGGTAATTTATTTGAATGGTGGAACGAATGCTAGGAGCTAATCCTGTGTCAATGTTGCTATAGAACCTCGGACAAATGAATAAGGACAATACTGCATTGACATGAATGTCTAGATTCTGTGCTCATGAGTAGGCATTGAACCTATAACCTGAGAATTGATACTAATACAACTGAACCAGGCAGTGTAAACCTTAAGTGTAATGCACTGAGTTATTTGTCGAAGCGTGAATAAACTTTGATTTTGATTTCCTCTGAGATATATTCCTCAAATGAGAGCACAAAACAAAACCTTTTTTACATTAAAATTGCTGGAAAGTGGAAACAAACTTGCCTTTATATGTTCATCTTCATGTTATGGGGCATTCAAAAGTGCCATTGAGTGCAATCTGCCAAACAGGCAACTGCAGCAGCCAGTTTGGACACAAGATCTCACAAACAGTAAGGAAGTGAAGGACCAGTTCATCTGTTTTGGTTGTGGGTGAGATAGCAAGTATTTATCTAAGAGATTTGGAAAATCCATTCTTCATACACTACTATTGGATCTTTCTCATCTATTGTCAGTAGAAGAAGGGAATTGGTTTAGCATTTCAATCAACCCACTGGCTCTGACAACAGTGCTCCCTTCGTAGTGCATTATAAGGTGCTTAAAGCCCTGTACAGAAGCTCTAACCTATGACCTTTTAATTCAGAACTGCAAGTGTGACAACTGAGCCAAGACAAACACTAATAAGCTGATTATAGTGCACTAATCTCAGCATGCATGATTCATCTTATTTCCCTGGCATCCATTGTATCCAGCCAACTTAAGTTATCCAATAGAAGCAGAAGTTGAAGTCCACTTGAAACTGATTGTTATCATTTGCTCATTACTTATAATTCCAATTTGAAAACAACTATTATTTCTAAAGATTTTTAGAGAAATGAACTGATCTTTCAAAGAACTGTAGGGATCCAAGCATGCAGGTTATGAAAGCTAACTAGCTGGTGGATAAAGCACTTACAAAGGTTAATGGAATAATAAGCTTTACCATAATAGATAATGAATGTCAAACCCAGCAATAGAAATGTACAGCATAGAAACAGACCCTTCGGTCCAACTGGTGCATGCTGACCAGATATCCTAAATTAATGTGGTCCAATTTGCCAGCATTTGGCTCATATACCTCCTAACCCTTCCTATTGTATACCTATCCAGATGCCTTTTAAATGATGTAATTCTACCAGCCTCCTCCACTTCCCCCAGCAGCTCATACCATACGTGCACCACTCTTTGCGTGAAAAAGTTGACCCTCAGGTCTCCTTTAAATCTTGCCCCTCTAGTTATAGATCCACCCAACTCAGGGAAAAGACCTTGTCTGTTTACTTTATCCATGCCCTTCATGATTTTATAAACTTCTACAAGATCACCCCTCCGTCTCCAATGCCCCAGGGAAAAGCAGCCCCAGTCTATTCAATCTCTCCATGTAGTTCGAACCCTCCAATGCTGGCAATATCCTTGTAAATCTTTTCTGAACCTTTCCAAGTTTCATAACATCCTTCCTGTAGGAGGGAGTCCAGAATTGCACACAATATTCCAAAAGTGACATAACCAATGTCCTGCACAGCCACAACATGATCTCCCAATGGTGTGGCCTCCCTGGTGCCAGAATCAAGACTATCTTGGAGACTGCAGAAAATTCTCAAAGGTAGTGGGACCAGCAGGCGGTCATTGTAGACATTAGCAACATAGGAAGGAAAAAGGATGAGATTCTGAAGGGAGAATATAGGATGATAGGCAGGAATTTAAAAAGAAAGTCCTCAAGGGTAGTAATATCTGGATTACTCCCAGTGGTACGAGTTAGTGAGGGTAGGAATAGGAGGATAGAACAGAGGAGCTAGTGCAGGGGCGAAGGGTTCACATTTTTGGGTCGTTGGAATTACTCCTGGGATAGAAGGATAGATAGCACCTGAATTGGAAGGGGATTAATATACTGGGGCGGGGCAATACTAAATGAATATTTTGCATCAGGGAACAGGGTATGGAAGAGAAAGAATGTGGGGAAATAAAAGGTGACATCTTGAAAAATGTCCATATTACAGAGAAGGTGGTGCTGGATGACTTAAAACACATAAAGGTGGATAAATCATAGAGTGTACCCTATCACAATCAATCGCTTGGAACCTGACGTACCCCTTGTTACATTAGAGCCAGTCTTGGTACTGGAAACTTGGCGGTTGTCTATCACCCCCTACTTTTTCCAAAACTGCAAATTTGTTTGAGAAGGGGATAGTTACAGGAGACTCCTGCACTACCTGACTCCCTCGCTTACCTTTCCTGGTGGTAACCCATCTACCTGACTGTATCTGCAGTTTTTCACCCTTCCCATAAGTGCCATCTATCACACCCTCTAGCTCCTGTAGATTCCTGATTGCTTCTAACTGCTGCTCCAACCGATCCATGTGATCTGAGAGGATTTGTAACCAAACATATTGCAGACATAATCATCAGTAACATGGAGATTTTCCTTAATCTCCCGTATCCAACAGGAAAAGCACATAATTCTACTAAAAGCCCCCTTTGCACTTTAACAATCTACAGAAGATAGAACAGTCTGATTGCTGTAAAAATCACTGCTCCATCCTAACTTAGTACCTATGTTTTAATTTAAAAATTTTAATTAAGAAATAGGTATCAATAAAACATATAACCAAAAAGAACCCACTCAACTCATTATTGAAAAAAGCCAGCAAGGTTACACTTTAAAACCATGCACTTATCTGCTCAAATGCTGTGAACTCTCCCACACAGGTTCTCAAACAATAGTGAATAAAAGTTGGGAAATCTTGCTAAAACTATGTAAGGTATTATTTACGCCACACCTGTACTAGTATGAATAGTTTTAATCCTTTTATCTAAAGAGAGATACATAAGCATTTGACCAGAGACGTTTCACAAGGTTCATCCTGGTACAAAGGGATTTTTCTTTAAATGAGGAGAGGTTGAACAGCTTGATCTTTTACTCACTGGAGTTTAAAAGAATGAGCAGTGACATATTGAAACATACAGGATTCTTAGGGGCTTGACGTGGTCGATGTAGAGAGTTTGCCTTTGTGGGAGAGTCTAGGACCAGAGGGCATAATCTCAGATTAAACGGTTGCTCATTTAAAACAGATGTTGAGGAATTGCCTCTCCCAGAGAATAGTGAATTGCTGAAGTTGTTTACCATGGAAAGCTGTCGAGGCAGGGATGTGAATCTATTCAAGAGTGAGATGGATAGATTTTTAATCAGTAAGGGAATCAAGGCTTATGCGTGTAAGGGAGGATAAGCTTATCAAGGTTTATGGATGTAAGGGAGGAAAGTGGTATTGAAGTTTATCAGATCAGCCATGATCTCATGAATGGTAGAGCGCAATCAATTCACCAAATGGTCTATTTCTGCTTCTGTGGCGTAACTGCAGATCGTGGAGATTAGAGCCAAGAATGTGGGGCTGGAAAAGCACAGCCGGTCAGGCAGCATCCGAGGAGCAGGAAAATCAATGTTTCGGGCAAAAGCCCGAAGGAGTTTGCACAGAAATAGCATCAACACTGACCTGGAGAGAAAACCTACTGAGGAAGATACAAAGAAAAGATTCGACAGCTGGCTGGTTTTGAAATTTGAGTTTTTTTTTGTAAATCTTAGTCGGGGGTTTTATTGGACCAGTGTTGTAGAGGGGAAGATAAAAGATAGGTTTCAAGAAAGAAGTTGTAAATAGTTGTCACTTAATGATTCTCTGTTAGATTTTAAAAAAATAAAGTTGTTCTTACTTAGTGACTTTTGGGATAGTTCTTTGCCTCTCGAATCTTAACAGATTGCAGCAGGAGATGAATCTTTTCTGTGTTGCTAGTTTAAATTAGCAGAGGGGTTTATCCCATGACATAACAGAAGCCTGTGGACTCAAGCCTCACTCCATATACACATAATTGACGCTGTCACTCCAGTGTGATACTGAGGGAATACTACATTATTGAATACTACATTAGTGTGCTTCCAATTAAACCTGTTGGACTATAACTTGGTGTTGTGTGATTTTTAACTTTGTACATTATTGAAAGTACTGTCTTTTGATGTGGTAATTAATATATAGGACCCATCAAACCTTTACAATTCTTCATTTGCTTGCTAACGATCCCTTTCACATTATTCCAACATCAGCAGAAAATTTGTCTCAGCACCAACATATTAGGTTCATTGACCCTTTAACTCATTACTTTTGTGGCACCTTGCTGTTTGTAAATTGGCTGCAACGTTAACTAATAGAATAAGAGTGACAACATTTCAAAATGAGCAAGTAGTTGTGAAGTGCTTTGGGATGCATTCAGAATGTGTTAGCACTGTATAAATGCATGGTCAGCCCTCCTTCCTTCTTCCATCTTTCATTGGTGAGTCAGAAGTTAGAAATTGAGCAAATTTTTAACTTAGTTTTTCCACTCTACATCCAAGCTGCACTGAAACTTTGATCCATAATTCTGTGAGCCTCATTATGACCTCTGAGAACACTCACACAAGCTGCCAGGTCAGAGGTCACAAACAAAGTCAACGCGGATCAAACTGATATTCCTGTCCAGATAAACCAAAGAAAAATACATAGAGCATTTGAGGTAGCCATTCGCTTTTCTGTCACTTTCCTGAATTGTCCAGAGAAACTGCACTAACTGTAAGTAGAGTGGATTTCGTAGAGTCATAATGCATAGAAACAGACTGTTCGGCCCACCATGTCTATGCCGACAAATACCAAACTATATTAATGCCATTAAGTTGCACTTGGTCCATAGCCTCCTATGCTCTTTTTAAGGGCTCACCCAGATGCTTCTTAAATGTTGTAAAAGTACCTGCCTCCATCAGCCTCTAAGGTAGCACGTTCCATATTTCTACCACCCTCTAGGTGAAAGTTTCTTTCCTCTTCAGATCTCTTCTAAACCACTCACTCCTCACCTTAAGCTTGTGTCCTGTAAATATATTCCTTACTTTAAAAACAGAAGGCTGGCTGTGGCTCTGGATGGATTCAGCACTCAAAACCCTGTGGTGACTCGTAACCCAAGCAGGGGGGCGGTGGTCACGTGACGTCCCCACCTCGCACCTGGAAGAGTGCGGGGCGGTCACGTGGCGTCCCGATTCGCGCCCCAGAAGAGGGCGGGCGATCACGTGATGTTCCGTTTCGCGCCTCGGAAGTGGGTCGAGGAGGTCACGTGATGCTCCATTTTGCGGACAAAAGAAGGTCACGTGGGGTCGGACAGCTAGGAATGCGAGGAGGCGGGGAATGGAGTCAGACTAACACCCAATCAGAAGATAATTCTACCTCAGTGTTTATATGACGTTTTTTATTGTATAAAAGACTGGGGCAGGGATAAAACGAGGTCTTACTATTTGAACTGATACACTTTGTAGTTTGTCAGGGACAAAGAGGTTTAGACCCAGAGCTCTGAATGCTTTGTTCACTTACTGTGTAAAATAAATTAAGAGTGTGAGACCGAATATCTTCTCCTATTGCTTCATTTAAAAGAACACGCAGGACTTGGCTCACA
>NC_057741.1:21901202-21919168 GCF_004010195.1 Chiloscyllium plagiosum | reverse complement strand
CGGGTGTTGTTGAATTAACTGCAGAACAGTTGGAATGGTATGAGATGTCTGAAGAAGCTATACCTCATGTCACATTGGCCGTGCATGCTGAATATCAGGCCAAGGATCTGGGACCTATGTCCAAACGCTTGATGGTGTTAACGGACTGGGTGTGGACTCACTTACCCCGTTTACAATATTCACCATCGGAGGAAGCCTATAGAATTATGTACAGGACAACTGACAAAGTACTGCTGGAACATAGGCAGATTGAACGGTTTCATGGTAGGGAGAAAACAGACCATCCACAGGCTGCGGCGATGTTTGACCCTCTACCAGATACCTTGTGGTCAGCAAGTTCAACGGACGTTGGGTACTGCAAACACGTCACACCAATCACATTTGATTTAATAGACCACACACCGATTTGGCAGAGACAATATTCACACAAACCAGAGGCTGAAGCCGGCATTGCCGACACAATCGAAGGATTGTTAGCAGCAGGGGTGCTAGAACCCTCCCAGTCAGCCTGGAACACTCCTATCTTACCTGTAGAGAAGCAGAATACAGGCAGATATAGGATGGCGCATGATCTTTGACGGATTAATAGTGCCGTTTCTACTCCAACAGTTCCAGTTCCAAACCCCTACGCTGCAATGTCTGTGCTGACCCCTGACCATAAATGGTTCTTGTGCATTGATCTCGCCAATGCGTTCTTTTGTTTGCCCTTAGCTGATCATTTGAGGGACATTTTTTCGTTTACCTACAAAGGCCAACAATTACGTTATGCAAGGGTCCCTCAAGGGTTTATTTTGTCACCTGGGGTGTTTAATCAGGTACTGAAACAGTAGCTGAAGGATCTGACGCTCCAAAAGGGGGTGGTATTGATCCAGTATGTGGATGACATTCTTTTGGCCGCATCCGATCATGTTTCTTGTTTGGAAGCCACAAAGTTGTTGCTGTTTCACCTATATAGTGTCGGTTTTAAAGTTTCACGGGTTAAATTGCAATGCTGCAGACAAACGGTGTCTTTTCTGGGTAGAGTTATTTCTGCTAAGGGAACAGGTGTGTCTCCGTCCCATAGATCCTCCATTTTGCATCATACCAAACCAGTCACTGTAAAAGACATGCTCTCATTTCTTGGGTTGGCAGGATACAGTAGACAATTTATTGCATCATATGGGGAGCTCACTTTCCCTTTAAGGGCTATGGTAAATGAGCAAGGTATGAGAAATTTGTCGGCCCATTTGCAGTGGACTACGGAGGCAGACGAAAGTTTCATATCTCTTAAACAGGCTTTAACGCGGGCTGCTGATTTAGCGGTCCCAGATTACAAGGAGCCATTTTTCCTCGATATTTCTGAAAAATTACACACAATAAATGGTGTTCTTTTTCGGAAAAAAGGGGGAGGCAGGCAGGTGTTGATGTACGTAAGTGTTACTCTTGACCCAGTGGAGGACAGACACCCGCCATGTACAAGTCATGCAGCAGGGGTAGCAAAAATTCTCCAAAGGGTAGCACATATAGTCATGGGCCATTCATTAACAGTACTGACGACACATAATATAGTGGCCTATGTGAACTCAACAGCTTTTACAATGACGTCATTGCGGCAAACTAGGTTAGAGAAAATCTTGAATGCACCACACATAATTTTTACACATGAAGGAATTAACATGGCTGATAATATGGGAGAAGGAGAGCCACACATCTGTGAGGAAAGGGTACAGAGAGATACCAAAGTAAGGGCAGATTTACAGGCAATTCCACTAGTAGACCCAGAAGAAGTGCTGTTCACAGGTGGTTGCTGTTATAGACATCCAATTGAAGGACTTAAAGCAGCCTATGCAGTGGTGCGACAGATAAGTGAGGGATTTGAGGAACTGTTGACCGGAAAAGTGACAGGTAAAGAATCAGCTCAGTTGGCTGAACTACAGACAATGATAGCTGCGTTAGAATGGTCAGAGGGAAAAAGAGTAAATATCTATACCGACTCTGCATATGTGGCAGGGGCTATACAGGTAGAACTTAGTCAATGGATCAGGGCAGGATTCTTAACAGCAGCAAAAACCCCAGTTAAACATGAAAAAGATATGAAAAGATTAGCGGAGGCCCTGATGAAACCTGCAGAAGTGGCGGTGGTCAAGTGTAGAGGACATGACAAAGCAGATACAGTAGTAGTGAAGGGTAATCAGGAAGCAGACTCAGCAGCAAAGAAAGCAGCAGGGTATACACCACAGTATATAATGATGCAAACAGAGAGAACAGTGTATGATCTGCTGCCCGCTTACGATGCGAATGTGTTAATAAAAGAGCAGCAGAAAGCCTCTCCTCATGAACTGACAGTATGGAGAGAGAGAGGGGCCACAGAGTCAGAAGGGATTTGGAGGTCACCGGATGGTAGACCAGTGCTACCCCCAGGTTTGATAGCTTCTATGCTTCAGGAGGCTCATGGGCTCACACATTGTGGAAAAACACAGATGCAGAGGCATCTGACACATTGGTGGCATCCGTTCTTGCCAGCGATGATTGAAAATTATATCAGGGAATGTAGAACGTGTACAGAATACAACGTGAGAGCAACAGTGAAACCACACGAGGGAAAATTCCCTCTTCCAAGAATGCCAGGTCAGGAAATAGTGATTGACTACACTGATATGATAGAGAGTGTAAACGGATATTGGTATCTTCTGGTAGCAGTGGATGCATACACTGTTTGGCCAGAAGCAATACCTGCGAAAATGGAAGATGCAAAGACAGTGATCAAATTCTTGATAAACCAATATATTCCAATGCATGCGTTTCCAAAGAAAGTCAGGTCAGATATTGGCACACATTTTAAGAATAAAGACCTGCAAGAAGTTGAAGCAGCTTTAGGACTGAAACATTCGTTTGGAACAGTGTACCATCCTCAGTCACAGGGAAAAGTGGAAAGAATGAATCAGTCCATAAAAGGAAAAATAGGAAAAGTGTGTGCACAAACAAAGTTAAGCTGGGTGGATGCCATACCTTTAGCTTTAATGTCCATTAGAAGCTCAGTAAACTCTATTACAGGGTTTACCCCGTATGAGCTGACAACAGGGCAGCAGTTCTCGGGACCAGGAGCTGGAATACAGATGTTAGAGGGAGGAGGAGCCTCTCTAAGGTACAAACCTTACTATGACCAACTAACAGCTTTGGTGTCAGCTTTCTCCAAACAGGTTGGACCGGAAAAGGGGGAACTACAGAGCCAGGTGCCATCTACGACAGACTGGGTCCTGCTGAAGGTGATCAAACGGAAGTGGTCGGAGCCGAGGTGGACAGGACCTTATAAGGTGGTGGAGAGGACATCTCATGCGGTCAGATTACAGGGGAAAGGAGAAAGCTGGTACCATTGGAGCCAGTGTGCAGCCACGGAACCGCCAACCAGAACTTTAGAACAAATAAGAACAGAAAACGAGTAGAAGGGTCCTAAATGTTTAATGTTTGTATGAAGAAGGTTTTGGAAAAAGGGGGAGAGGTTCTCAAGATTTCTAAGCAAAGTTGTGTAAAGGATATAATGTTTATCTCTGTAAGCAGTCCACATTACCTTAGGCTGTGGAAATTGGGAGTCTTTGCTATTGTCTTATGTATAAGTGTTATGCTGCTGTTAATAGGAGTATTAACCACGAGGGACAAACACACAGGCGAGGGAGGAAGTTCCAGGAACAAAAGAGTAGTAGGACAAGAGGCGGATAAATGTTTAAGGGAGACGAGGAGCCAGGTACACATCAGACACGATAGAAATCATGGTACAACATATCAGTTTGATTTATGCGAAGTAATTGATTGTGGCAAAGATATAGAGAGCTGGAGGGAGTATGATGTATACCTGTGTTTCTATGCCATTTACTATGACCCATGCCCGTCGTGGGATAATGTATTAACATGGACTGGGGTACAATGAACCCCCAAGAGGTCGTCACCTTTGGATAATAGATGGAACATTTGAGACCATGTGAGCCTGACAAAGGGGCAACTTGATCATTCTTTAGAGTTAAAAAATCCACTTTTGTTAACCCTGACAAAATTTGATATTAATCCTAGTCCAAAGGAGGTACAGAGTTACTGTGAGAGTGATGACAGAAGCTTTTATCTTGTAATAGGTGTAAATCAATCTGGAGTGGATAATATGGGATTATTAAAGGTAACCTTAGTGGACCCTCCTATGAGCCAGCCACAAACTGAAAATACAAGTATGGAGGTAGAACCAAGTTCAGGAGTTGTGGTAATGGACCACAACAACCTTACGAGAAGGGACATTATTAAATTAGCTACCGGGTATGGGGACAAGAACTTATGGCTAGACTGGATGACAGCGACTGCAACCTCAATGAATATGAGTAATTGCGTCGCGTGTTCTTCGGCAAGGCCAACCCTATTTACTACCCCGGCCCCATTGTTTCCTAACGTAGACCCAATCGGATTTCACTGTATGATGGCCCTCACTATGCAGACGGACCCTCCAAATTGTGCCACATTAAGTGCTATTTTCCCACCTGTAAAGAATTCAGTGTTGCCTCCAGTGTTTATACCAAGAGCCAACAATTACACTTGTTTTGCTCGAAAGTCAAATATTGTCTTGGGAGACATGCCCGCTGACTGGTGTCAGGACACAATTAATGTAACTGGCTGGCAGAACGCTAGCACAATGGTTTGGGCCAGAGCTGATCTTTTTGGTACTGTGGAGATAGAACACTGCATATTAGTCTACCTCCAGATTGGTCTGGAACCTGTGCAATGGTTAGGTTAGGGGTACCCTTATTCCTTTTGGGAGAACGACGACAGGGCATAAATCCGTATACACGAATTCGTAGGGATTTGTTTGATGTCTCATCTGGCTCAACCACTTACATAGATGCAATAGGTGTTCCCCGAGGTGTACCTGATGAATATAAATTGGCAGACCAGATAGCAGCAGGGTTTGAGAATCTCCCAATTATCGGGGTTTTATTCCCAGTTACGCCGAATAAAAACGTTGACCGAATTAATTATGTACATTACAATGTACTTAGGCTCGCCAATAGAACTAGAGATGCGGTGGCGGGACTTTCTGAACAATTGGCAGCAATCTCATTGATGACAGTTCAAAATAGAATGGCCTTAGATATGTTGTTAGCAGAAAAAGGGGGAGTGTACTCTATGTTTGGAGATCAATGTTGTACGTTCATCCCCAACAATACGGCACCTCATGGTTCGGTCACCAGAGCCTTGGAAGGACTAAGAATTTTGTCTGAAGAAATGCATGAACACTCGGGTATTTACAACCCTCTAGGAGGACTGTTCGATTCATGGTTTGGGAAATGGAAGGGATTAATTGCCTCTGTGTTTATGTCCCTCGGAGGTATGATTATTGTGTTAGTGTTGTGCGGATGTTGTTGTATTCCCTGTATTAGATCTTTGTTAAACAGGGTAATTATTACAGCAATTGAAGAGAAGGCTCCCCCGCCTTACCAGATGTCACAGATGGAGACGGAAACCATGGCTTTAGCAAGGAGGGAGGACTATGCATCAGAGAGCGAATATGATGTATAGAACTGGTTGGTTGGTCTCATTTTCATGAGACCAAAAGGGGGACTTGTAAATATATTCCTTACTTTAAAGACAGAAGGCTGGCTGTGACTCTGGATGGATTCAGCACTCAAAACCCTGTGGTGACTCTGTAACCCAAGCGGGGTGTGACGTCCCCGCCTCGCACCTGGAAGAGTGCGGGGCGGTCACGTGATGTTCTGTTTCGCGCCTCGGAAGTGGGTCAAGGAGGTCACGTGATGCTCCATTTCGCGGGCAAAAGAAGGTCACATGGGGTCGGACAGCTAGGAATGCGAGGAGGCGGGGAATGGAGTCAGACTAACACCCAATCAGAAGATAATTCTACCTCAGTGTTTATATGATGTTTTTTATTGTATAAAAGACTGGGGCAGGGATAAAACGAGGTCTTACTGTTTGAACTGACACACTTTGTAGTTTGTCAGGGACAAAGAGGTTTAGACCCAGAGCTCTGAATGCTTTGTCCACTTACTGTGTAAAATAAATTAAGAGTGTGAGACCGAATATCTTCTCCTATTGCTTCATTTAAAAGAACACGCAGGACTTGACTCACACATAGAAGAAAGTAAATTTAAATTGGTAGATTGAGCCAAAGTCCAACAGTCCTCTGATCTTAAACCTGTCTGCCATGGGGAAGAGATTCTTAGAATCTGCCCTGTCTTTGCCTCACATAATTTTCTATACCTCAGTCAGATCATCCCTCAGCCTCCTCAGCACCCAGCCTATCCGGTCACTCCTCATAACTGAGACGTTTCATCCCAGGCAACTTCCTGCTGAATCTTGTCTGCAACCTCTCCAGTGCAATCACGTCCTTCCAATAGTGCGGTGACCAGAATTAAATACAGTATTTCATCTGTGTCCTAACCAATGTTGCATAAAATTGTAACAAGACTTCCCTGCTCCTATATTCTATGCCTGTCAAATGAAGACAAACATTTAATATGCCTTCTTCATTACCCTGTCAAACTGTGCTGAGTTAAAAATCACACAACACCAGGTTATAGTCCAACAGGTTTAATTGGAAGCACACTAGCTTTCGGAGCTGACACCTTCAGGGGTCCAGAGACTTGTACATCAAGGTACCTTTGACCTCAGTACTCCCTTAGGAACCTGCTATTCATTGTGTATATCCTTCTCCCATTAAACCTCCCAAAATGCATCAATTTACACCTGTCAGAATTAAATTCGATAAATCATTGCTCAGCCCAATTTACCAGCTGATCAATATCAGACTGTAGCCTGCGATAATCCTTCTCATTATCAACAATATTCCCACTATTCAAGTCATCTGCAAATCTACTGATTCCATCATCTACATTGACAGCCAGGTTGTTAATGTACATAACAAACCAGTAAAGATCCCAGCACCGATCCCTGTGGTCACAGGCTTCCAGTCACAAAAACACACTTTCATTATCACTGTTTGCCTCCGATTTTGGATCCAGTTTGCCAACTTGCCTTGACTTCCATGGGTTCTTACCTTTTGGACCAGCCTTCCAAGTAGGACCTTGTCAAAGGCCTTACTGAAGTCCACTAGGATAAAGAGGACTGCAGATGCTAGAGATCAGAGTCGAGAGTGTGGTGCTGGAAAAGCACAGCAGGTCAGGCAGCATCCGAGGTGCAGGAGAATCGACATTTCAGGCATAAGCCCTTCATCAGGGAGTCTCCTGCTCCTTGGATGCTGTCTGACCTGCTGTAATTTTCCAGCACCACACTCTGGACTCCATATAAATCACATTAGCTGTACTGCCCTGATCAATATATTTATTCACCTTTTTAAAAAAAGACTCACTTAAATTAATCAGACAGGATCTCCCTCTGACAAATCCCTGACAAATTCCAAGTGTTGATTAATTCTGTCCCTCAGAATTTTCCAATATTTGTCCTACCAGAATTGCTCTACAATTACCTGGCCATGCCCATTGGCCTTCTTGAATAATGGAATCACATTAGCTAACATCCAGTCATCTAGCACTTCTCCTAGGCTAGTGAGGTATTAAATATCTCCACTGGGGCCCCAGCAATATTCTTCCTTGTCTCCCATAGCAGCCTGGTATACATCTCAATCAGGAATTATACACCTTTATTCCCTTCTAGCAAATCCTATACCTTGTCCTTATTAATTTTAATGTGTTCTAGAACCTGATCATCCCAACTGATATCCCCAGCTACAATGTCTTTCTCCTCTATTAATACAGATACATCACCCACATTCTCTGGCTCCCTGCCCAAGTCGCCTCATTGGTCTCTAATCAATCCCACTATTTCCCTGGTATTCTTCTTATTCTTAATATACTCATCAAAAGGCTTGGGGCTTTCCTTGGTGTCTCTCTCTGCCAAAGATATTTTGTGCCCCCTCTTTGCCCTCCTATTTTTTAAAAATTATCTCCTACATTCTTTATACGTTTGAAGAGCTTCCCCTGTGTTTAATGTGCTGTACCTGACATATGCTTCCTTTTTATTTATGAAACTGTTGATATCTATTGATACCCAAGGTTCCCTGGACTTGCTGTCTTGCCCTTAGAGGAACACGCTGGCCCTGCATTCTCACTATATTAGTTTTAAAAGACTCCCACTTTCCAGACTTAACTGCAAGCTGCTCCCAGTTTATGTATGCCAGATGCTGTCTCATGCTATTGAAATTGACTGTCCCCTAATTTTGACATGACTTGTGCACTATCCTTATCCCTTTCCATAATGACTTTGAAATTTAGAGAGTTATGGTCACTATCCCCAAAGTGTTCGCCCACTGAAACTTCAATCACTTGACCTGCTACATTCCGTACAATATGTCCAGTACTACCACATCTCTTGGAGGACTAACTATATATTGACACGAAAAGGTCTCCTGGATGGACTGTAAAACTTCCACCACTTCCATACACCCCCACACCCACCCCCCCCCCCCCCCCCCACACACACACNCCCCCCCCACACACACACACACACACACACACCTGCCCCAATCGTTTCACACTAAGGTGATTTTAGTGAACGTTTGCAAAGTCAATTCCCCAAAACTATAACCCAATTTCTCTCACTCTTTTCTGTGGGTTGCTTACATATGTGCTCCTCTTTCTCCCTCTGAGTGTTGAGAGGGTTGTAGTATAATTCTAGCAAAGTAACTTCCCCTTTTTTACTTCCAAGCTCGACTCAGGTGATCTCATTTGAAGATCCTTCTCGGACATTTTCTCTCATTACTGAAGTAATGGTTTCCTTTACCAACAATCCAGTGGCCCCACATACATCCTCCCCTGCCATGCCTGAAACTTCTGTGCCCTAGAATGCTGAGCTGTGTTGTCAAAAATCATGAAGTTTATAGTTAATGGGAGGAATATCTGCCTGAACCTTGACTCCATAAGTGAAGTCCTTAATTTTAAATGGGAGCTGCAGTTTAACTCTGACAATAAAGTAAACTTGCAGATTTTTGAACTAGCCTCTTGTGCATTCTCTGTTATCGTTGTTCCGAATTGGTGGCTGTGACTTCAGTTGCTTCGACTCAAGCTCTGGAAGTCCCTCCCCACGCTTTTCTCGCCCTCCACCACACTATTCTCCTTTAACGCACTTCTTAAAACATACCTGCGACCAAGTTTCTGTAAAACTGACTTAATATCTTCTGCTTCAGTGTCGTTATATAAGGTCATGGTTCGGGAAGCGTGAACGCTGAGAATGCATTAATTCCATCCAGCCTGATGAGGTCACACAACTTTGGCTGAAGAAGGAGTTAGCCTTGTGCAAATTCCCAATAGAGAGAGATGTGAAACACCTGGCTCCTGATAGTTATAATTATTGCCAAACTAATTAATTATTCCTATTGCATTCATGAAGCATATATATTGTTCAATAAGTGCCTCTTCTCGTTAAGACTCTATAGTGGTCCATCCTCTGTCACTGATAGTAGACAGAGATTTAGACTCATTATGGAAAGGAACATTGGGAGCAACAAACTACCTCAACCATAAGCCACCAGTGGTTGGTATTCAGAAGATCCAACCTGCTGGGTATTTTGTTCAGTCATACTCCTGTGAAGCATCTTAGGAGGTTTCATTATTTAAATGTGCTATACAAATATAATTTGTTGTTATTCTTAGAATTGTAATGAAATATGATTTTTCTTGACTGCAAATGTTGCCATTGGCAACCAAGGCTTCAATATTAAAATTAGTAATAGACTTTATTGTCACACGTATTCAAATGAGTACAACGAAAAGATTACAAGTCGCCATTTATGGCGCAATCTCAGGTACAAAGGTAATTAAGTACAAAATCTTCAGTACAAATCTTAGGAAAAAAATATAATTAGAAGAATAAAGAAATAAAAAGTTCAGAATAACTGTCCTCCCAACTCAATCCATCCAAGCACCTACCCTCAAGTCAGCACTGAAACTTGACTTCAGACTGTGCTGATCTTCACCTTGTGGGTCTTGCAATCAGGAGACTGTTCCGGAATCATCTTAGGACATCAACACTGAGGCCACACGGTGCCGAGAGACCACCATGATGGACCGGGAGGCCTCCACAATGGTTTGAGAGTGCACCATGTCAGGTCCACACTGAGGATGGGAGTCTGAGTCCACACTGAGGCCGGGAGTCTGAGTCCACACTGAGGCCGGGAGTCTGTGTCCACACTGAGGCTGGGAGTCTGAGTCTGTGCTGAGGCTGGATGTCTGAGTCGACACTGAGGCAGGGAGTCGGTGTTCACACTGAGAACGGGGGTCTGAGTCCCCATTGAGGCCAGGAGTCTCGGTCCACACTGAGGCCGGGAGTCTGAGTCCACACTGAGACCAGGAGTCTGACTCCATACTGAAGCTGGGAGTCAGATTCCACACTGAGGCCGGGAATCTGATCCACACTGAGGCCGGGTGTCTGAGTCCACACTGAGGCCGGGAATCTGATCCACACTGAGGCTGGGTGTCTGAGTCCACACTGAGGCTGGGTGTCTGAGTTCACATTGAGGCCGGGAGTCTGAGTCCGCACTAAGGCCAGGAGTCTGAGTCCACATTGACGACAGGAGTCTGAGTCCACACTGAGGCCGGAAGTCTGAGTCCACACTGAAGCCGGGCGTCAGGGTCCACACTGAGTCCAGGAATCTGAGTCCATACGGAGGCAGGGAGTCTGAGTTCACATTGAGGCCAGGAATCTGAGTCCATACGGAGGCAGGGAGTCTGAGTTCACATTGAGGCCAGGAGTCTGAGTCCACACAGAGGCCGGGAGTCTGAGTCCACGCTGAGGCCGGGAGTCTGAGTCCACACTGAGAACAGGACTCTGACTCCACACTGCGGCCGAGAATCTGAGTCCACACCGAGGCCGGGTGTCTGAGTCTGTGCTGAGGCTGGATGTCTGAGTTGACACTGAGGCGGGGAGTCGGTGTTCACACTGAGAACGGGAGTCTGAGTCCACACTGAGACCGGGTAACTGAACCACACCGCGGCCGGGAGTCTGAGTCTGTGCTGAGGCCGGGATGCTGACTCCACACTGACGCCGGGTTTCTGAGTTCACACTGCAGACGGGAATCTGAGTCCACACTGAGGCTGTGAGTCTGAGTCCACACTGAGGCCGGGAATCTGAGTCCACACTGAGGCCGGGAGTCTGATCTACACTGAGGCCGGGAATCTGAGTTTGTGCTGAGGCTGGGGGTCTGAGTCCACAATAAGGCCGGGAGTCTGAGTCTGTGCTGAGGCTGGGGGTCTGAGTCCACAATAAGGCCGGGAGTCTGAGCACACTGAGGCCGAAAATCTGAGTCCACACTGGGTAGGGAGTCTGTCTCTCTGCTGAGGCTGGGTGTCTGAGTCCACATTGAGGCAGGGAGTCGGTGTTCACACTGAGAACAGGACTCTTGACTCCACACTGAGGCCGTGGGTCTGTGACCACACTGAGGCCAGGAGTCTGAGTCCACACGGAGGCGGGGAGTCGGTGTTCACACTGAGAACGGGGGTCTGAGTCCACACTGAGACCGGGAGTCTGAGTCCACACTGAGACCGGGAGTCTGAGTCCACATTGAGGTCGGGAGTCTGAGTCCACACTGAGGCCGGGAGTCTGAGTCCACACTGAGGCGGGGAGTCGGTGTTCACACTGAGACCGGGAGTCTGAGTCCACACTGAGGCCAGGAGTCTGAGTCCACACTGAGGCCGGGAGTCTGAGTCCACACTGAGGTCGGGAGTCTGAGTCTGTGCTGAGGCGGGGAGTCGGTGTTCACACTGAGAACGGGAGTCTGAGTCCACACTGAGGTCGGGAGTCTGAGTCTGTGCTGAGGCGGGGAGTCGGTGTTCACACTGAGAACGGGAGTCTGAGTCCACACTGCATCGGGTAACTGAACCACACCGCGGCCAGGAGTCTGAGTCTGTGCTGAGGCCGGGATGCTGACTCCACACTGAGGCCGGGTTTGTGAGTCCACACTACGTCCGTGAATCTGAGTCCACACCGAGGCCGGGAGTCTGAGTCTGTGCTGAGGCTGGATGTCTGAGTCGACACTGAGGCAGGGAGTTGGTGTTCACACTGAGACCGGGGTCTGAGTCCCCATTGAGGCCAGGAGTCTCGGTCCACACTGAGGCCGGGAGTCTGAGTCCACACTGCGTCCGTGAATCTGAGTCCACACCGAGGCCGGGAGTCTGAGTCTGTGCTGAGGCTGGATGTCTGAGTCGACACTGAGGCAGGGAGTTGGTGTTCACACTGAGACCAGGGTCTGAGTCCCCATTGAGGCCAGGAGTCTCGGTCCACACTGAGGCCGGGAGTCTGAGTCCACACTGAGACCAGGAGTCTGACTCCATACTGAAGCCGGGAGTCAGATTCCACACTGAGGCCGGGAATCTGATCCACACTGAGGCCGGGTGTCTGAGTCTACATTGACGACAGGAGTCTGAGTCCACACTGAGGCCGGAAGTCTGAGTCCACACTGAAGCCGGGAGTCAGGGTCCACACTGAGTCCGGGAATCTGAGTCCATACGGAGGCAGGGAGTCTGAGTTCACATTGAGGCCAGGAGCCTGAGTTCACATTGAGGCCGGGAGTCTGAGTGCACACTGAGGCCGTGAATCTGAATCTGTGCTGAGGCCATGAGTCAGAGTCCACAGTGAGGCCAGGCGTCAGAGTCCACACTGAGGCCGGGAGTCTGATCCACACTGAGGCTTGGGGTCTGAGTCCACAATAAGGCCGGGTGTCTGCGTCCACACTGAGGCCAGGAGTCTGAGTCCACACTGCGGCCGAGAATCTGAGTCCACACTGGGTAGGAAGTCTGTCTCTGTGCTGAGGCTGGGTGTCTGAGTCCACATTGAGGCGGGGAGTCAGTGTTCACACTGAGAACGGGACTCTGACTCCACACTGAGGCCGGGAGTCTGTGACCACACTGAGGCCAGGAGTCTGAGTCCATACTGAGGCCAGGAGCCTGAGTCCACGCTGAGGCCGGGAGTCTGTGACCACACTGAGGCCAGGAGTCTGAGTCCATACTGAGGCCGGGGGTCTGAGTCCACACTGAGATCAGGAGTCTGTGTCCACACTGTGCTGGGAATCTGATCCACACTGAGGCGGGGAGTCTGAGTCCACGCTGAGATCGGAATCTGACTCCACACTGAGGCCGGGAGTCTGACTCCACGTCCACACTGAGGCCAGGAGTCTGAGTGCACACTGAGGCCAGGAGTCTGAGTGCACACTGAGGCCAGGAGTCTGAGTCCACACTGAGGCCGGGAGTCTGAGTCTGTGTCTGAATCCACAAGGAGGCACAAGGAGTTCACACTGAAACGGGGGTCAGAGTCCACACTGAGGCCAGGAGTCTCGGTCCACACTGAGGCTGGGGTTCTGAGTCCACACTGAGGCCAGGAGTCTGAGTCCATACTGAGGCCGAGAATCTGAGTCCACACTGAGGCCGAGAATCTGAGTCCACACTGAGGCCGGGAGTTTGAGTCCGTGCTGAGGCTGGGTGTCTGAGTCCACACTGAGGCCAGAAGTCTCGGTCCACACTGAGGACGGGAGTCTGAGTACACACTGTGGCCGGGAATCTGATCCACACTGAGACCGGGAGTCTGAGTCCACACTGAGAATGGGAGTCTGAGCCCACACTGAGGCCAGGAGTCTGAGCCCACACTGAGGCCAGGAATCTTAGTCCACACTGAGGCTGGGAGTCTGAGTTCACGCTGAGGCTGGGAGTCTGAGTCCGCACTGAGGCCGGGGGTCTGAGTTCACGCTGAGGCTGGGAGTCTGAGTCCGCACTGAGGTCCGGAGTCTGAGTCCATACTGAGGCCAGGAGTCTGAGTCCACACTGATGCCAGGAGCCTGAGTCTGGAATGAGGCCGGGAGTCTGTGTCCACACTGAGGCCGGGATTCTGAGCCCACACTGAGGCCGGGAGTCTGATTCTTTGCTCTGGCTGGGTATCTGAGTCCACACTGAGACGGGGAGTCGGTGTTCACACTGAGGCCAGGAGTCTCGGTTCACACTGAGGCCCGGAATCTGATCCACACTGCGGGAGTCTGAGTCCACACTGTGGCCGGGGGTCTGACTCCATACAGAGGCCGAGAGTCTGAGTCTACACTGAGGCCAGGAGTCTGAGACCACACTGTGGCCGGGAATCTGAGTCCACACTGAGGCCGGGTGTCTGAGTCTGTGCTAAGGCCGGGAGTCTGAGTCCACACTAGGGTCAGGGGTCTGAGTCCACACTGAGGTCGGGAGTCTGAGTCCACACTGTGGCCGGGGGTCTGACTCCATACAGAGGCCGAGAGTCTGAGTCTACACTGAGGCCAGGAATCTGATCCATACTGAGGTGGGGAGTCTGAGTCTACACTGAGGCCAGGAGTCTGAGACCACACTGTGGCCGGGAATCTGAGTCCACACTGAGGCCGGGTGTCTGAGTCTGTGCTAAGGCCGGGAGTCTGAGTCCACAGTGAGGCCAGGAGTCTGAGTCCACACTGAGGCCAGGAGTCTGAGTCCACAATGTAGCCGGGAGTCTGACTCCACACTGAGGCCGGGAGTTTGACTTCACACTGAGGCCGGGAGTCTGAGTCCACACTGAGGCTGGAAGTCTGAGTCCACAGTGAGGCCAGGAGTCTATGTCCACACTGCGGCCGGGTGTCTGAGTCTGTGCTCTGGCTGGGTGTCCGAGTCCACACTGAGGTGTGGAATCGGACTCCACACTGAGGCCGGGAGTCTGATCCACACCTGAGGTGGGGAGTCCGAGTCCACACTGAGGCGGGAGGTCTTGAGTCTGTGCTGAGGCCGTGAGTCTGACTCCACACTTAGGCCGGGAGTCTGAGTCCACACTGAGGCCGGGAGTCTGAGTCCACACTGTGGCCGTGAGTCTGACTCCACACTGAGACAGGGAGTCGGTGTTCACACTCAGGCCAGGAGTCTCGGTTCACACTGAGGCCGGAAATCTGATCCACACTGTGGTGGGGAGTCTGAGTCCACACTGAGGCCAGGAGTCTGAGTCCACACTGAGGCCAGGAGTCTGAGTCTGGGATGAGGCCGGGAGTCTGTGTCCACACTGAGGCCGGGTGTCTGATTCTTTGCTCTGGCTGGGTATCTGAGTCCACACTGAGACGGGGAGTCGGTGTTCACACTGAGGCCAGGAGTCTCGGTTCACACTGAGGCCCGGAATCTGATCCACTCTGAGGTGGGGAGTCTGAGTCCACACTGAGGCCGAGAGCCTGAGTCTGTGATGAGGCTGGGAGTCTCACTCCACACTGAGGCCGGGAGTGTGTGTCCACACTACGGTCGGGAGTCTGAGTCCACACTGAGGCCTGGAGTCTGAGTCCCCACTGTGGCCGGGAGTCTGACTCCATACTGAGGCCGAGAGTCTGAGTTCACACTGAGGCCAGGAGTCTGAGTCCACACGGAGGCGGGGAGTCGGTGTTCACACTGAGAATGGGGGTCTGAGTCCACACTGTAGACCGGGAGTCTGAGTCCACACTGAGGCCGGGAGTCTGAGTCCGCACTGAGGCTGGGGGTCTGAGTTCACGCTGAGGCTGGGAGTCTGAGTCCGCACTGAGGTCCGGAGTCTGAGTCCACACTGAGGCCAGGAGTCTGAGTCCACACTGAGGCCAGGAGTCTTAGTCCACACTGAGGCCAGGAGTCTGAGTCTGTGCTGAGGCTGGGTGTCTGAGTCCACACTGAGGCCAGAAGTCTCGGTCCACACTGAGGACGGGAGTCTGAGTACACACTGTGGCCGGGAATCTGATCCACACTGAGGCCAGGAGTCTTAGTCCACACTGAGGCTGGGAGTCTGAGTTCACGCTGAGGCTGGGAGTCTGAGTCCGCACTGAGGCTGGGGGTCTGAGTTCACGCTGAGGCTGGGAGTCTGAGTCCGCACTGAGGTCCGGAGTCTGAGTCCACACTGAGGCCTGGAGTCTGAGTCCACACTGAGGCCAGAAGTCTGTGTCCACACTGAGGCCGGGAGTCTGTGTCCACACTGAGGCCGGGATTCTGAGCCCACACTGAGGCCGGGAGTCTGATTCTTTGCTCTGGCTGGGTATCTGAGTCCACACTGAGGCCAGGAGTCTGTGTCCACACTGAGGCCCGAAATCTGATCCACACTAAGGCCGGGAGTCTCACTCCACACTGAGGCCGGGAGTCTGAGTCCACACCGTGCCTGGAGTCGGAGTCCACACTGAGGCCGGGAGTCTGTGTCCACACTGAGGCCTGGAGTCTGAGTCCCCACTGTGGCCGGGAGTCTGACTCCATACTGAGGCCGAGAGTCTGAGTTCACACTGAGTCCGGGAGTCTGAGTTCACACTGAGGCCGGGAGTCTGAGTCCACATTGAGTCCCGCAGTCTGAGACCACACTGTGGCCGGGAATCTGAGGCCACTCTGAGGCCGGGTGTCTGACTCCACACTGAGGCCGGGAGTCTGAGTCCCCACTGTGGCCGGGAGTCTCAGTCTGTGCTAATGCTGGGAGTCTGAGTCCACACTGAGGCCGTGAGTCTGAGTCCACACTGAGGTCCGGAATCTGTGTCCTCATTTAGGCCTGGAGTCTGAGCCCACACTGAGGCCGGGAGTCTGAGTCCACAGTGAGGCCAGGAGTCTTGAGTCCACACTGAGGCCAGGAGTCTGAGTCCACACTGAGGCCGGGAGTCTGACTTCACACTGAGGCGGGGAGTCTGTGTCCACACTGAGGCCGGGAGTCTGAGTCCACACTGTGGCCGTGAGTCTGACTCCACACTGAGACGGGGAGTCGGTGTTCACACTCAGGCCAGGAGTCTCGGTTCACACTGAGGCCGGAAATCTGATCCACACTGAGGTGGGGAGTCTGAGTCCACACTGAGGCCCGGAGTCTGAGACCACACTGCGGCTGGGAATCTGAGTCCACACTGAGGCCGGGATTCTGAGTCCACACTGTGGCCGGGAATCTGAGTCCACACTGAGGCTGGGAGTCTGAGTTCACGCTGAGGCTGGGAGTCTGAGTCCGCACTGAGGCTGGGGGTCTGAGTTCACGCTGAGGCTGGGAGTCTGAGTCCGCACTGAGGTCCGGAGTCTGAGTCCATACTGAGGCCTGGAGTCTGAGTCCACACTGAGGCCAGGAGTCTGAGTCTGTGCTGAGGCTGGGTGTCTGAGTCCACACTGAGGCAAGAAGTCTCGGTCCACACTGAGGCCGGGAGTCTGAGTACACACTGTGGCCGGGAATCTGAGTCCACACTGAGGCCGGGAGTCTGAGTCCACACTGAGGCCCGGAGTCTGAGACCACACTGCGGCCGGGAATCTGAGTCCACACTGAGGCCGGGATTCTGAGTCCACACTGTGGCCGAGAGTCTGAGTCCACACTGAGGCGGGGAGTCTGAGTCCACACTGAGGCAGGGAGTCTGAGTCCACACTGAGAACGGAAGTCTGTGTCCACAATGAGGCCTGGAGTCTGAGCCCACACTGAGGCCGGTTGTCTGAGTCCACACTGAGGCCGGAAGTCAGAGTCCACACTGAGGCCTGGAGTCTGAGTCCACACTGAGGCCGGGAGTCTGAGTCCACACTGTGGCCGTGAGTCTGAATCCACACTGAGACGGGGAGTCGGTGTTCACACTCAGGCCAGGAGTCTCGGTTCACACTGAGGCCGGAAATCTGATCCACACTGAGGTGGGGAGTCTGAGTCCACACTGAGGCCAGGAGTCTGAGTCCACACTGAGGCCCGGAGTCTGAGACCACACTGCGGCCGGGAATCTGAGTCCACACTGAGGCCGGGATTCTGAGTCCACACTGTGGCCGAGAGTCTGAGTCCACACTGAGGCCGGGAGTCTGAGTCCACACTGAGGCAGGGAGTCTGAGTCCACACTGAGGCAGGGAGTCTGAGTCCACACTGAGACCTGGAGTCTGAGTCCACACTGAGGCCGGGTGTCTGAGTCCACATTGAGGCCGGCAGTCTGAATCCACACCGAGGCTAGAAGTCTGAGTCCACACTGAGGCTGGAAATCTGACTCCACACTGAGGCCAGGAGTCTGAGTCCACACTGAGGCC
>NC_057741.1:21898855-21900443 GCF_004010195.1 Chiloscyllium plagiosum | reverse complement strand
GTCTGAGTCCACACTGAGGCCAGGAGTCTGAGTCCACACTGTGGCCGGGAGTCTGAGTCCGTGCAGAGGCCGGGAGTCTGAGTTCACACTGAGGCCGGGAGTCTGAGTCCACACTGAGGCCAGGAGTCTGAGTCCACACTGTGGCCGGGAGTCTGAGTCCGTGCAGAGGCCGGGAGTCTGAGTTCACACTGAGGCCGGGAGTCTGAGTCCACACTGAGGCCAGGAGTCTGAATCTACAGTGATGCCAGGAGTCTGAGTCCACTCTGAGGCCGGGTGTCTGAGTCCACAGTGAGGCCAGGCGTCTGTGTCCACACTGAGGCCGGGAGTCTGAGTCTGTGCTCTGGCTGGGTCTCTGAGTCCACACTGAGGCGGGGAATCGGTGTTCACACTGAGGCCAGGAGTCTCGGTCCACACTGAGGCCGGGAATCTGATCCACACTGATGCGGGGAGTCTGAGTCCACACGGAGGTCGGGAGTCTGAGTCTGTGCTCTGGCTGGGTGTCTGAGTCCACACTTAGGCGGGGAGTTGGTGTTCACACTGAGGCCAAGAGTCTCGGTCCACACTGAGGTGGGGAGTCTGAGTCTGTGCTGAGGCTGGAGGTCTGAGTCCACACTGAGGCCAGGAGTCTGAGTCCACACTGTGGCCGGGAGTATGAGCACACACTGAGGGCGGGAGTCTGAGTCTGTGCTCTGGCTGGGTGTCTGAGTCCACACTTAGGCGGGGAGTTGGTGTTCACACTGAGGCCAAGAGTCTCGGTCCACACTGAGGCCGGGAATCTGGTCCACACTGAGGTGGGGAGTCTGAGTCTGTGCTGAGGCTGGAGTCCATGCTGAGTCTGGGAGTCTGAGTCTCCACTGAGGCCAGGAGTCTGAGTCTGGGCTGAAGCCAGGAGTCTGAGTCCACACTGAGGCCGGGAGTCTGAGTCTGTGCTGAGGCTGAAGGTCCGAGTCCATGCTGAGGCTGGGAGTCTGAGTCTCCACTGAGGCCAGGGGTCTGTGTCCAACTGAGGCCGGGAGTCTGAGTCCACACTGAGGTCCGGAATCTGTGTCCTCATTTAGGCCTGGAGTCTGAGTCCACACTGAGGTCCGGAATCTGTGTCCTCATTTAGGCCTGGAGTCTGAGCCCACACTGAGGCCGGGAGTCTGAGTCCACAGTGAGGCCGGGAGTCTGAGTCCACAGTGAGGCCGGGAGTCTGAGTCCACAGTGAGGCCAGGAGTCTGAGTCCACAATGGAGAACGGAGTCTGACTCCACACTGAGGCCGGGAGTCTGACTTCACACTGAGGCGGGGAGTCTGTGTCCACACTGAGGCCGGGAGTCTGAGTCCACACTGAGGCTGGAAGTCTGAGTCCACAGTGAGGCCAGGAGTCTATGTCCACACTGCGGCCGGGTGTCTGAGTCTGTGCTCTGGCTGGGTGTCTGAGTCCACACTTAGGCGGGGAGTTGGTGTTCACACTGAGGCCAAGAGTCTCGGTCCACACTGAGGTCGGGAATCTGGTCCACACTGAGGTGGGGAGTCTGAGTCTGTGCTGAGGCTGAAGGTCCGAGTCCATGCTGAGGCTGGGAGTCTGAGTCTCCACTGAGGCCAGG
>NC_057741.1:21875699-21898718 GCF_004010195.1 Chiloscyllium plagiosum | reverse complement strand
GGAGTCTGAGTCTGTGCTGAGGCCGGGAGTCAGATTCCACACTGAGGCCGGGAGTCTGAGTCTGTGCTGAGGCCGGGAGTCAGATTCCACACTGAGGCCGGGAGTCTGAGTCTGTGCTGAGGCCGGGAGTCAGATTCCACACTGAGGCCGGGAGTCTGAGTCTGTGCTGAGGCCGGGAGTCAGATTCCACACTGAGGCCGGGAGTCTGAGTCTGTGCTGAGGCCGGGAGTCTGAGTCTGGGCTGAGGCCAGGAGTCTGAGTCCACACTGTGGCCGGGAGTCTGACCACACACTGAGGGCGGGAGTCTGAGTCCACACTGAGGGCGGGAGTCTGTGTCCACGCTGAGGCCGGGGGTCTGAGTCCACACTGCGGCCAGGAATCTGAGTCCACACTGAGGCCGGGAGACTGAGTTCACGCTGAGGCTGGGAGTCTGAGTCCACACTGACGCCAGGAGTCTGAGGACACACTGAGGCCGGGAGACTGAGTTCACGCTGAGGCTGGGAGTCTGAGTCCACACTGAGGCCAGGAGTCTGAGGACACACTGAGGCCGGGGGTCTGAGTCCACACTGATGCCGGGAGTCTGTGTCCACACTGAGGCCAGGATTCTGAGTCCATACCGAGGCCGGGAGTCTGAGTCCACACTGAGGCCGAGAATCTGAGTCCACACTGAGTCCGGGAGTTTGAGTCCGTGCTGAGGCTGGGTGTCTGAGTCCACACTGAGGCGGGGAATCGGTGTTCACACTGAGAACGGGGGTCTGAGTCCACACTGAGGCGGGGAGTCTGTGTTCACACTGAGAACGGAAGTCTGTGTCCACACTGCGTCGGGTAACTGATCCACACTGCGGCCGGGAGTCTGAGTCTGTGCTGAGGCCGGGAGTCAGATTCCACACTGAGGCCGGGAGTCTGAGTCTGTGCTGAGGCCGGGAGTCAGATTCCACACTGAGGTCAGGAATCTGTGTCCTCACTGAGGCCGGGAGTCTGAGTCCACACTGAGCCTGCGAATCTGATCCACACTGAGGCGGGGAGTCTGAGTCCACACTGAGGCCAGGAGTCTTAGTCCACACTGAGGCCGTGAGTCTGAGTCCACACTGAGGCTGGGAGTCTGAGTTCACGCTGAGGCCGGGAGTCTGAGTCCGCACTGAGGTCTGGAGTCTGAGTCCACACTGAGGCCGAGAGTCTGAGTCTGTGATGAGTCTGGGTGTCTGAGTCCACACTGAGGCCAGGAGTCTGAGTCCACACTGAGGCCAGGAGTCTGAGTCTGTGCTGAGGCTGGGTGTCTGAGTCCACACTGAGGCCAGAAGTCTCGGTCCACACTGAGGACGGGAGTCTGAGTCCGCACTGAGGCTGGGGGTCTGAGTTCACGCTGAGGCTGGGAGTCTGAGTCCGCACTGAGGTCCGGAGTCTGAGTCCACACTGAGGCCAGAAGTCTGTGTCCACACTGAGGCCGGGATTCTGAGCCCACACTGAGGCCGGGAGTCTGATTCTTTGCTCTGGCTGGGTATCTGAGTCCACACTGAGACGGGGAGTCGGTGTTCACACTGAGGCCAGGAGTCTCGGTTCACACTGAGGCCCGGAATCTGATCCACACTGAGGTGGGGAGTCTGATTCCCCACTGAGGCCGAGAGTCTGAGTCTGTGATGAGGCTGGGAGTCTGAGTCCACGCTGAGGCCAGGAGTCTGAGTCTGTGCTGAGGCCGGGGTCTCACTCCACACTGAGGCCGGGAGTCTGAGTCCACACTGTGCCTGGAGTCGGAGTCCACACTGAGGCCGGGAGTCTGTGTCCACACTAGGGTCGGGGGTCTGAGTCCACACTGAGGTCGGGAGTCTGAGTCCACACTGTGGCCGGGGGTCTGTGGCCGGGAGTCTGACTCCATACTGAGGCCGAGAGTCTGAGTTCACACTGAGGCCAGGAGTCTGAGTCCACATTGAGTCCCGGAGTCTGAGACCACACTGTGGCCGGGAATCTGAGGCCACTCTGAGGCCGGGTGTCTGACTCCACACTGAGGCCGTGAGTCTGAGTCCACACTGAGGTCCGGAATCTGTGTCCTCATTTAGGCCTGGAGTCTGAGCCCACAGTGAGGCCGGGAGTCTGAGTCCACAGTGAGGCCGGGAGTCTGAGTCCACACTGAGGCCAGGAGTCTGAGTCCACAATGTAGAACGGAGTCTGACTCCACACTGAGGCCGTGAGTCTGACTTCACACTGAGGCGGGGAGTCTGTGTCCACACTGAGGCCGGGAGTCTGAGTCCACACTGAGGCTGGAAGTCTGAGTCCACAGTGAGGCCAGGAGTCTATGTTCACACTGCGGCCGGGTGTCTGAATCTGTGCTCTGGCTGGGTGTCCAAGTCCACACTGAGGTGGGGAATCGGACTTCACACTGAGGCCAGGAGTCTCGGTCCACACTGAGGCCGGGAATCTGATCCACACTGAGGCGGGGAGTCTGAGTCCACACTGAGGCGGGGAGTCTGAGTCCACACTGTGGCCGGGAGTCTGAGTCCACACGGAGGTCGGGAGTCTGAGTCTGTGCTCTGGCTGGGTGTCTGAGTCCACACTTAGGCGGGGAGTTGGTGTTCACACTGAGGCCAAGAATCTCGGTCCACACTGAGGCCGGGAATCTGGTCCACACTGAGGTGGGGAGTCTGAGTCTGTGCTGAGGCTGGAGGTCTGAGTCCACACTGAGGCCAGGAGTCTGAGTCCACACTGTGGCCGGGAGTCTGACCACACACTGAGGGCGGGAGTCTGAGTCCACACTGAGGGCGGGAGTCTGTGTCCACGCTGAGGCCGGGGGTCTGAGTCCACACTGCGGCCAGGAATCTGAGTCCACACTGAGGCCGGGAGACTGAGTTCACGCTGAGGCTGGGAGTCTGAGTCCACACTGAGGCCAGGAGTCTGAGGACACACTGAGGCCGGGGGTCTGAGTCCACACTGCGGCTGAGAATCTGAGTCCAAATTGAGGCCGGGAGTCTGAGTTCACACTGAACCCAGGAGTCTGAGTCTGTGCTGAGGCCGGGAGTCTGAGTCTGGGCTGAGGCCAGGAGTCTGAGTCCACACTGAGACCGGGAGTCTGAGTCCACACGGAGGTCGGGAGTCTGAGTCTGTGCTCTGGCTGAGTCCACACTTAGGCGGGGAGTTGGTGTTCACACTGAGGCCAAGAGTCTCGGTCCACACTGAGGTCGGGAATCTGGTCCACACTGAGGTGGGGAGTCTGAGTCTGTGCTGAGGCTGGAGGTCTGAGTCCATGCTGAGTCTGGGAGTCTGAGTCTCCACTGAGGCCAGGAGTCTGAGTCTGTTCTGAGGCCGGGAGTCTGAGTCTGGGCTGAGGCCAGGAGTCTGAGTCCACACTGAGGCCGGGAGTCTGAGTCTGTGCTGAGGCTGAAGGTCCGAGTCCATGCTGAGGCTGGGAGTCTGAGTCTCCACTGAGGCCGGGAATCTGAGTCTCCACTGAGGCCAGGAGTGTGAGTCCACACTGAGGCTGGGGGTCTGAGTCTGTGCTGAGGCCGGTAGTCTGAGTCAACACTGAGGCCAGGGGTCTGTCCAACTGAGGCCGGGAGTCTGAGTCCACACTGAGGCTGGGTGTCCACACTGAACCCGGGAGTCTGAGTCTGTGCTGAGGCCGGGAGTCTGAGTCTTGGCTGAGGCCAGGGGTCTGCGTCCAACTGAGGCCGGGAGTCTGAGTCCACACTGAGACCGGGAATCTGAGTCCACACTGAGACCGGGAGTCTGAGTCCACACTGAGACCGGGAGTCTGAGTCCACACTGAGGGCGGGAGTCTGTGTCCACACTGAGACCGGGAGTCTGAGTCCACACTGAGGGCGGGAGTCTGAGTCCGTTCTGAGGCTGGGGTTCTGAGACCACACTGAGGCCGGGACTGAACCCACCCTGAGGTCGGGAATCTGAGTCAACACTGAGGGCGGGTGTCTGTGTCCACGCTGAGGCCAGGAGTCTGTTCTGAGCCTGGGGCTCTGAGTCCACACTGAGTCCGGGAGTCTGAGTCCACACTGAGGCCAGGAGTGTGAGTCCACACTGAGGCCGGGAGTGTGAGTCCACACTGAGGCCTGGAGTCTGAGTCCACACTGAGGCCGGAAGTCTGAGTCTGTGCTGCGGCCGGAAGTCTGAGTTTGTGCTGAGGCCGGGAGTCTGAGTCTGTGCTGAGGCTGGGGTTCTGAGACCACATTGAGGCTTGTAGTCTGAGTCCACACTGAGGCCGGTAGTCAGAGTCTGTGCTGGGGCCGGGTGTCTGAGTCTGTGCTGGGGCCGGGAATCTGATCCACAATGAGGCTGGGAATCTGATCCACAATGAGGCTGGGAGTCTGAGTCCACACTGAGGCCAGAAGTCTTGAGTCCACACTGAGGCCAGAAGTCTGAGTCCACACTGAGGCCGGAAGTCTGAGTCCACACTGAGGCCGGGAATCTGAGTCCACACTGAAGCCAATAGTCTGAATCCACACTGAGGCCAGGAGTCTGAGTCCACACTGAGGCCGGAAGTCTGAGTCCACACTGAGGCCGGGAATCTGAGTCCACACTGAAGCCGATAGTCTGAATCCACACTGAGGCCAGGAGTCTGAGTCTGTGCTGAGGCCGGGCTCTGAGTCTGTGCTGAGGCCGGGCTCTGAGTCTGTGCTGAGGCCGGGAGTCTGAGTCCACACTGTGGGTGTGAGTCCGAGTCCACATTGAGGCCGGGAGTCCGAGTCCACACTGAGGCCGGTAGTCCGAGTCCACACTGAGGCTGGGAGTCTGTGTCCACACTGAGGCCGGGAGTCTGAGTCCACACTGAGGCCGGGAGTCTGAGTCCACACTGAGGGCGTGAGTCTGTATCCACACTGCGGCCGGGAGTCTGAGTCCACACTGAGGCCGGGAGTTCAGGACATCGCCAAGAAGAAAAGAAGAAAGAAACACACAAAAGGGGAAAGCAAAGAGAAAAAAAGAATGAAAAGAAATGGGCGGAGCGAACCAGCTCCAGTTGAGTCGACCTGTTCTGCTGCCATCTTGGAATCACGAGATATTATTTTAAGGGAAAAGCATTTACAGTTTGAGGTGGTGAATGGCCTTGTGTTTCTCAGTAATCCGAAACCAGCAAAATTGCAACCAGGCTTCGGGACAGATAGGAAAAGAAGCAGCATTGTTAAACATTTACATACTGGGGTAATCCAGCTGAAACTCTACTCTGTGTATTTGATGACTCTTTTACTGTTGAAATATAAGAAAGTAATGTCAGTGTTTCTAACAAACAGGAAGTGGTCCATTTAGAGAGTACAGTAATAATGCCTGGCATATGTTTTTAAATCCATTTTTACTTAGAGTGAGCCGCAGCCGTCATCTAAATTAGAAAAAATTCAATGGTGTGCTACCTTGTGGTGAATTATACAGCTACAGCTTATGGTTTCTTCACAAATAGTAAACAAAGGAAATCCCCTGAGGGCACTAACACAGTATTGAGCAGCTATTTTAAAATTACTTGTGGGTTTACTGATTTATAGAGCCCATAGGCGTTTTATTTCAAACTCTAAAGCAAACATTATCTGCATTTTTTTGGTTGTTTTCTGCATTTTCACGATAATGTAGCTGAAAGAGTAATCTGCTCTGTTTAATATATTTTATTCATTCACAGGATGTGGGTGTCAATGGTAGGTCAACATCTATTGCCTTGACATGATAGTGGTGAGTCACCCTCTCAAACTGTTGAAGTCCATGCGAATTATAGTTTTTGGAGCAGTTCTGATATAAGCTGGATGGCTTGCTGAGTCAATGGAAGGAGACTTAAGAATAAATCACACTTCTGTAGGTCTGGGCCAAACAAAGGCCAGACCAGGTAAGGACAGCAGGTTTCCTTCCTTAGGCAGCAATGGTGAATCAGAGAGTCTTACAGCACAGAAGCAGAACCTTCAGCCCAACTCGTCCATGCTGACCAGGTTTCCTAAATTGATCTAGCACCACTTGCCTGTTTTTGGCCCATATCACTTTAAACCTTTCCTGTCCATGTCCCTGTCCAAATGTCTTGCAAATGTTGTAATTGTACTCGCTTTTGCCACTTCCTCTGGCAGCTCATTCCTTACACGCACCACCCTCTGTTGCCCCTCAGATTCCTTTACAATCTTTCCCCTCCCACCTTAAACCAATGCCCTCTAGTTTTGGACTTCCCTACCCTGGGGGAAAAAAATGCCTTGGCTATTTACCTTATCTGTGCCTCTCATGATTTTACAAACTTCTACAAAGGTCGCCCTAAATCTCCTACGGTCCAGGGAAACACGTCCCAGCCTTTCTAACCCGTCCTTTTAATTCAAATCCTCCACTTTCAGTAAGTTGTTTTTGCACTCTTTCCACTTTAAAAACTTTCTTCCTACAGCAGGGCGACCAGAATTGTACACAGTTTTCAGAATACTGAGGTTCTGTGACAGTCTGGTAGTCTCACAGTCATAGCTATCTTTAGAAGCCATTTATTCAGTTAAATTTCATTATTTAAGTTTAATTTCTCCACAACCCTGGTGGGGTGAAGTCAGCAACCTAGATTATTAGTGGAGGCCTCTGCATTACTACTCTGTTAAAATATGGTACAATACCCATAAACCTGATCTTACAAGATGAGTATGGACAGTTTAGAGCATTCTGCTTGGTGATTCCTCCCATTAAGAAGAAGGGCTTCTTGTCATGAAATTGCAGATCTGAGTGACAGTTTATAATGTCACTACCAATAGAAAACAAATGAATTCCTCTGATGGCATTAACATAGTATTGAACTTTTGTCAAATCCTTTAATAACCCAGTTGTGGGGAGAATTATCTTCTGCACGCTATTGTAAATGTAAGTACAGGGAACTCAATTACTATTTCTCTGCCAAGAACAAACAAAGGAAATTCCCCTCAACAAGGAAGCACATAGACACAAAGCTGCCTCCTGTGTTGTCCTGACTCTGTGCGAATGAGTAAATCCCCTACAAGATTTATTTTCAATCACTTCCTTTATTTTTGCAACCACCAATTAATGAAGAAGCTTGGTTTTGCATGAATAAACCATCCTCAGTTACTTAACCTGTGATTCCAGGTATTGAAAGGCAACAAGTTATTTGACAATTAGGGTGTCACAGTCAGTTCCCTTCCACTTTGCTATTTACCGCTGACACGCAAGACTTCCAGTAAACATCCCTAGATTACAAATGTATCTTCTTAAAATTCATTCAAGGGATGTTGGCATCGCTGGTTGTTCCATCTTTCAATGTCCAACCCTCATTACGCTAAAGAAAGTGTTGGAGGATTGCCTTCAGTCCGTTGCAGTCCTTGGATGTCGGAGCACTCGCAGTTTTGTTCGGAAGGGTGTCCCCAATGACATTGAATGAACAGTGATTTAGTTCCAAGTCAGGATTACTTATGCTGCAGGTGGTGGCGTTTCCATTTATCTGCTGCTCTTATCTTTCGAGGAAGTAGAGGTCATGGATTTGGAAGGTACTGTTGAAGGAGTCTTGGTGAGCTACTGCAGCTTGCCAAAAAGATGGTCACTCTGCTACCACTGTTTTGTCAGTGATGAAGGGAGAGAACACTGTTGGTGGTGGATGCAATGCCAATCAAACAGGTTTGCTTTGTTCTGGAAGATGTCAAGCTTCACCCATGCAGGCAAGTGGATCTATCAGATTCCTGGCTTGTGCCTTGTACGTGGTTAACCGTCTTTGGAAATACAGGAACTGTATTCCTAACATCGTTTCTGCTCTTGTAGACATATTATTTTTGTGCAGATGCAGTTTCAGTTTCTAGTCCCTGGTTTCTAATCCCTGACTGATAGCTCCCCTCCCAGCCCATCAGCACTGTGTCCACTTATAATGGCAATACTTCTAAATGCTTCAAAGATTTATTCATGTATACCAGCAACAAGTTACACCACAGCAACCTGCCAGGCAGCAATTTCCAAATCAGTGATATCTAACACTTGGAAGGACATGGACAGCATACACCAATGAACAGCACCACTTAAAATCCCCTCAAAGCCACACACAATCCTGGCTTTGCAATATATTATCTTCTCTTCATTATTGCTGAGCCAAAATCCTCAAGTCCTCTGGCTGAGCAGTGTGGGTGTAACTACACTCTAAAGACTTCAACTGTTCAAGAAAGTGGTTCACTGCAATTCTCTGGAGGATCAGTATGGATGGTCAATAAAGGCTGGTCTTGTCAGTGACTCCCATTATCCACCGCATCAAGTGAGATCAATGAACGCAATAGTTTCGTTCTATTCTATACAGGGTTAAGAATTTATAAACAAAGAGGGATCTTGAATTCATTAAGGAGACTTAGGAACATTGAAATGTTTTAAATACAAAGTACAAGAGAAAACATTCTCCTCTACATTTCCCTCCTTCCCACTGAGTTTCCCACTGTGATTCTGGATCTCATTTACTCACATGAATTCAATCATTTTCTAAAACCTCCATCAGCTTTCTCTTCTACCACACCTCTGGTGGTCTGGTATACAATTCTGCCTACATTTCATATTTTCAGTTGACATCTATAACTTTAGATTGTCTTTGAGTTCACCAATCCTGTAGTCAATGGAAGCCTTTTACTCAGTGTATGAACATACAAAAAAAAATGGATTTCCCTGACGAGTAAAGCCTTAGGATGTAATACAATTGACCACAGTCCTGGCTGGAAAGCTATTGGTACTTCATGTCATGTTAAGTCTGGCATATTTACTTTGAATTGTTGCTGAAGAAAAGTTAGATCAATGGCGCACAACACAGATAATATTTTGGTGTTACTAGTTTCATCTGATTTTCACTTTTAAGTCAGTCATGTCCCATTTGTTTACAGCCTATATGCACTGATTTCAAATTGATGCTTATACTTTTGTAAGGCTGACAGAAGAAACACTGCCTTTCTATGAACATACAGCAGGAGGCCACTCAGCCCTTCGGGCCTGCTCCACTTCCAATCTGATCATGGCTGATCTGATTACTCCACATTCCTACCTACCCCAATAACCTTCCACCCTTTGCTAATTAAAGATTTATCTACCTCGGCCTTAAAAATGTACAAAGACTCTGTTTCCACTGCCTTTTGTGGAAATGAGTTCTGAAAACCGAGGCTGCATGAAGAAATCTTCACTTATCTCTGTCATTAATGAGTGAGCCTTATTTTGAAACAGTGTCCCTCGAGATTTAGATTGTCCCTCATGAGGAAACAACTTCTTCCACAAATAGTCTTTCAAGACCCCTTTAGATCTTATATGTTTCAATAAAGTTGTCTCTTAATTTTCTAAACTCCAGTGGATATAGCCTGTCCAATCTAACTGTAACCCTTCTCTGAACTGCTTCCAAAGTATTTACATCCATCCTCAGGCATGGAGACCATTAATATATATGGAACTCCACACCTGGTCTCACCATATATCCCCAACTCTCTCAGGGTCTTTGGAATTGTTTCATTTAGGAATGTCCAAATTATTAGCACTCATAGGCAAGATCCCATATTACTATTAATTTTAAGGATTTCAAGTCAATGTTCATTCATACTTACAAACAGATATTTTACACTGTGCTGTATTGTGTTCCAGCTTGCCTACAAATCAACTTATGAATGTACTCAGGAATAGAACCTGTTTGTGACCCAGGGAATACCGCAGTTTATGTGGTCTGCCCTCCAAAATTTGTCCTTGCACAATTCTCTGCATTAAATTTAATCTGCAGGCCAAGCTCTCCAGCTTCATCCCATTGAAGTCTATCACCATCTTTCTCACAGTGACAATACTTCCAAGTTTTATGCCATCTGCAGATTTTGAAGCTATTCCATGTATGAAGGTCATTAGGTCATTAATGTTAAGCTAACCGATTCAGTTAAAGTTTAGTAATACATTTTTATTCTCAAAGAAACAAAGTCCTGAGTAAGCAAGCTTTAGTCCAGGGTCCAAATTTTTGCATTTACAGTTGGAGATTGTTCTATTAAACTAGACTAAATGATGACAGAGATGTAACTAGGAAACCATGCTACCATTCACGTCAATGCACAGTGTCTCAGCTTTGTCCACTTCATGCTAACATTGAGAGGACATTAAGAATAGAAAAGATGCCTGATGTAACAGTTTCACTGAAATCAATTAAAACATACCTGATCGTATGCACAGGAGACAAGTGGTTCATTAAACAAGGAAGAAAAACCATGGGAGGAATTGACTGCTTACATAACTTATATAGCTTTATTCTCAGCATGCAGCCTCAGATATGGCAGGAGCTGACTGCTCTGATATTGGAAATGGCTCCCATGTTAGCTCAGTTGTCCTAATTTACTGACCAGCTTGGTGGAGTGGACAGTCAACCCAGTTCCAAGCCGATCCCTGGAAAAATATCCCCTGGAGAAGGAAATGGATTAGGGATCTGTTCCAATTTCCCCACTGTCACCATCACGCCTTGTCGCCCCACAAATCCCTCCTGGCGCTCAGTGTCCAATCCTGACTCCAAGTGGATGGTAAATTTCAATATGTTGCACTGTTTGAGATCAGTGAGGCTTTGTCAGAACTGATGAAAGATCATTGACCTGAAATACTGGGTGGGAGTTACAGTCTCCACGTTAGTGAGCAGAGTAGTAAGTGAATGTAATCAGACGAGAAGTCACAAATCAGACCCTGACTATTGAGGAAAACTTCAGTCTTTAAGATTTCTCCGTCTGGTCGCAGGCCACCTACCTCACCAGCAGCTGACAAGAAGCCAGACTGCATATATTTGCATCTCATTATTTCCACTACTCACTGGAATTTAATTTCATCTTCCCAATTAACATCTACACAAATGAGAAACCTGGCAGTGAAAAGCCGTTATGTATCTGACAAGAATCAATTCTTCCTTGACCTCAGGGTAAGTACTTGCTATCTAGTCTTTTACAGGGCTAAGGCTTTAAACAATGTTTAAAGATGCTTAAGGATGGGCAACAAGTTGGCAAATGGAGTATAATGTGGGAAAGGTTAAAGCTGTTCGTTTTGGAAGGGAGAACAAAAAAAATCTATTGTTGAAATGGGATCTGCAGAATGCTGCATCACAAAGGAACTTGGAAGTATTTGTGCACAAAACACAGAAAGCCAGCACACAGTAGAGCAGGTAATTAGGAAGCGTAATGGAATGTTGGCCCTTATTTCAAGGAGGTTGGAGTATAAGAGTAGGGACACCCTACAGCAACTACAAGGTACTGGTGAGACCACATCTGCAGTAATATGTGCTGTTTTGATCCCCTTATTTCAGGAAAGATAATATTTCATTGGAGACAATGCAGAGAAGGTTCACTTGGCTGATGCCTGGTATGGAGGGATTGTCTTACGGGCAAAGGTTAAACAGGTGGGGACTCTATTCACTGAAGTTTCAAAGAATGAGATCTCATTGAAGTATACAGAATTCTTAAGAGGTGTGACAGTGAAAATGCTGAAAAGAATTTTCCCTCATGGAAGAGTGTCAAACCAGAGGGGCATAGTCTCAGGATAAAGGGATACTAACATAAAACTAAGATGAGGAGGAATTTTTTTTCTCTCAGAGAGTTATCAGTCTTTGGAACTCCTTGCCACAGGGAACTGTGGGGGCAGAGTCCTTGTGGAGACTTAAGGCTGAGATGGATTCTTGATCAGCTGGGGAATCAAGGGTTGTGGGGAAAGGGTAAGAAAGTGGACATGAAGAATGTCAGGTCAGCCATGATCCTATTGAATGGTGGAGAAGGCTCGAGGGGCCAAATGGCCTACTCCCGTTCCTAATTTTTATGGTCTTCTGATCTAAAGTCGCATGCACACTGACTTTTTCAAGGATGGTTTGTTGCCCGTGCAACGTGCTAGTGAGGCGAGGAATAGGGAGAGAGAGCAGATGAACATGTGGCTACAGGGATGGTGCAGGAGTGAGGGTTTTGGATTCTTGGATAATTGGGGCTCTTTCTGGGGTAGGTGGGACCTCTACAAGCAGGATGGTCTTCATCTGAACCAGAGGGGTACCAATATCCTTGGGGGGGAGGTTCGCTAAAGGCTATTGGGGTGGGTTTAAACTAATCCAGCAGGGGGATGGGATCCAAAATTGTAGTTCGAGTATAGAAAAGGTTGAGAGTAGGGAGGTCCAAAATCAACTTTCAGGGATGCAAGATGGCACCGGCAAGCAAGAAGTTGGTTTGAAGTGTGTCTACTTCAACGCCAGGAGCATCCGGAATAAGGAGGGTGAACTTGCAGCATGGGTTGGTACCTGGGACTTCAATGTTGTGACCATTTTGGAGACATGGTTAGAGCAGGGATAGGAATGGTTGTTGCAGGTTCCAGGATTTAGATGTTTCAGTAAGAACAGAGAAGATGGTAAAAGAGGGGGAGGTATGGCATTGTTGGTCAAGGACAGTATTACAATTACAAAAAGGATGTTTGGGGACTTGTCAACTGAGGTAGTATGGGCTGAGGTTAGAAACAGGAAAGGAGAGGTCACCCTGTTGGGAGTTTTCTATAGACCTCCAAATAGTTCCAGAGATGTAGAGGAAAGAATAGCAAAGATGATTCTCGATAGGAATGAGAGAGACAGGGTAGTTATCATGGGGGACTTCACCTTTCCAAATATTGACTGGGAACACTATGGTATGAGAACTATAGATGGGTCAGTTTTTGTCCAGTGTGTGCAGGAGGGCTTCCTGACACAGTATGTAGACAGGCCAACAAGGGGCGAAGCCACATTAGATTTGGTACTGGGTAGTGAGCCTGGCCAGGTGTTAGACTTGGAAGTAGGTGAGCACTTTGGTGATAGCGATTACAGTTCTGTTATGTTTACTTTAATGATAGAAAGGGATAGGTGTATACCACTGGGCGAGAGTTACAGCTGGGGGAAAGGCAATTACGATGCGTTTAGGCAAGATTTAGGAAGCATAGGATGGGGAAGGAAACTGCAGGGGATAGGCACATTAGAAATGTGGAGCTTATTCAAGGAAGAGCTCCTGAGTGTCCTAGATAAGTATGTACCTGTCAGGCAGGGAGGAAGCTGTAAAACGCAGAAGCCGTGGTTTATGAAGGAAGTGGAATCTCTGGTCAAGAGGAAGAAGAAAGCTTATATTAGGATGAGATGTGAAGGCTCAGTTAGGGCGCTTGAGGGTTACAAGGTAGCCAGCAAAGACCAAAAGAGAGAGCTTAGAAGAGCCAGGAGGAGACATGAGAAGTTGTTGGCGGATAGGATCAGGGTAAACCCTAAGGCTTTCTATAAGTATTTAAGGAATAAAAGAATGACGAGAGTAAGATTAGGGCCAATTAAGGATAGTAGTGGGAAGTTGGGTGTGGAATCAGAGGAGATAGGGGAAGCACTAAATGAATATTTTTCGGCAGTATTCACTCTAGAAAACGACAATGTTGTCGGGGAGAATATTGAGACTTATAGATCACTGTAACAATTGAGGGCAGCTCAAGCTGAGCATCCATCCACAGACTTCTCATCAATAGCGGCCTCTTCGGATATCATGTGCCAGCTGGGTATGAAGATGGCTCAGGGGAAGACATGCCAGGTGTCCTTGGACATGTTGACCGTTATAGAACACAGAACATAGAACATTACAGCACAGTACAGGTCCTTCGGTCCTCGATGTTGTGCCGACCTGTCATACCAATCTGAAGCCTATCTAACCTATACTATTCCATGCACACCCATATGCTTGTCCAATGACAACTTAAATGTACTTAAAGTTGGCGAATCTACTACCGTTGCAGGCAAAGCATTCCATACCCTTACTACTCTCTGAGTAAAGAAACTACCTCTTCTCTCCGTGTCTGCGTGGGTTTCCTCCGGGTGCTCTGGTTTCCTCCCACAGTCCAAAGATGTGCAGGTCAGGTGAATTGGCCATGCTAAATTGCCCGTAGTGTTAGGTAAGGGGTAAATGTAGGGGTATGGGTGGGTTGCGCTTTGGCGGGTCGGTGTGGACTTGTTGGGCCGAAGGGCCTGAATCCACACTGTAATGTAATGTAATCTAATGTAATCTGTCCTATATCTATCACCCCTCAATTTAAAGCTATGCCCCCTTGTGCTCGCCATCATCATACCTGGAAAAAGGCTCTCCCTGTCCACTCTATCTAACCCTCTGATTATCTTATATGT
This sequence comes from Chiloscyllium plagiosum, assembly GCF_004010195.1. Lineage (NCBI taxonomy): Eukaryota > Metazoa > Chordata > Chondrichthyes > Orectolobiformes > Hemiscylliidae > Chiloscyllium > Chiloscyllium plagiosum. The sequence goes on along the minus strand of NC_057741.1, from coordinate 21,884,662 downwards.
CTCTATTAAGTCATCTCTCACCCTTCTTCTCTCCAACGAAAACAGCCTCAAGTCCCTCAGCCTTTCCTCATAAGATCTTCCTCCATACCAGGCAACATCCCAGTAAATCTCCTCTGCCCCCTTTCCAAAGCTTCCACATCCGTCTTATAATGTGGTGACCAGAACTGTACACAATACTCCAAGTGCGGCCACACCAGAGTTTTGTACAGCTGTAGCATAACCTCATGGTTCCAGAACTCGATCCCTCTATTAATAAAAGCTAAAACACTGTATGCCTTCTAAACAACTCTGTCAACCTGGGTGGCAACTTTCAAGGATCTGTGTACCTGAACACCGAGATCTCTCTGCTCGTCTACACTACCAAGAATCTTACTATTAGCCCAGTACTTTGCATTCCGGTTACTCTGACCAAGGGTTCAGGGTGGCCTGTCAAATTCTGGGCCACTCCTGTATTAACATGAAGGCTGATCAGGGGACATTCAAACCCAGGAACGTTCCCAGGTCCACGACACAGCGTTAGTCCCATTCTGTCCTCTCTCCCCTTACGGGCCTATAGAATGTTAGCATAGTGGAAACTAGGAGCAGGAATGGGCCATATGGCCCTTTGAGCCACTTCTAACATTCAATATGGTCATGGCTGATCTTCTATCACAATGCCATATTTCTGCTATTCCCCTTGATGCTTTTAAAATAAAAATATTTATCTCCTGCTTGAATATATTAGGTACCTTGGTCTGTATAGCCTTTTCTGGTGGAGAATTCCATTGCCTTTGAGGGAAAAGAATGATCACCTCAGTCCTGAATGGTCCACTTCATGTTATGGGAGTGTGACCCCTGGCTTGTAGCAGGTGAAGGGGTGACCTAGTAGTGGTGCCAGAACCTTTAGCCTAAGGGGACATTTCAGTTTCCAGACATTGTGAGTAGTTCCAGCCTTTTCTGTTTCTTTTGTGGATCTTCACTGTCCGATGTCATAATTACTCTCCAAACAACGTGCACTGACAATTCCCATTTTAAATGCCATTAATAATGTATCATCAATCTCTGAATAGCTAGCCGGATAAAAGCATTTTGAAGGTTGGCAGCAGGATATACAGCACAGGAAGATTACTCCAGGGTGATCTGTGGTCCATGCTGCTGTGAAAGCTGTTCACTGGCCATCGGTTATTGATTTCAGCAGGAGAGGATCTGAGAGAGAGAAAACAAATCATTGCTATTTTTGTTTGGTGGAGACACTGGGAAAGGATGTTGTGTGGAAAATACATTAACTGTGTCAGTCAATGTAACTCACTTAGTGATCACTCTTGACATGGTTTGGTTTTACACAAACTTCCCATCACTGGCATATACCCATGATACAGCCTTCTCCAGCCAATAGTTTATTGTAATGGCTTCAGTGAAGACAGTGCCACTGACCATAAACCTAGCAAAGTATGGGAGAAACTGCAGTATCACACCAGATGCTTAGAAATTCTGTGCAAGTACAGCACACTCTTTGAATGATTTAATGGAATTTCTTCTTTCAATTGCAAGTCAACAATAGGACAATTATTATAAACATGGACAGTTTTGTAAGACCAGGTTAAAATGAAGAATGGTCAAATGCTGTTTTTTACTTTTAAAATGTATTATTAATGATGCAGCAACTTCCGGGTGAACATTCTTTATTTTAATGGAAGAAATATTAAAGTCAGGACAAGGTGGAACTGAGAAATCTGCAGAAGCTATTATCCAGAAATATTTATAGCAAGGTTTGAATGCAGTGGTGTCTATTCAATAACTGCATGGGTGTCTAAATGTGGATCTATGAGGTGTTTGATTTAAAAAGAAACTCTAACATCAGAGATGGCTCAATTCCAGTTACCTTAAACACTTTCTCTATCGCTGAATGAAAGAAGGGCATTTGTACATTGCTGCTATACACTTTGGACAATGAAATGGTTGTATGACAGAATGGAGACCTCCAGTGGTTTTGATGTGTATAACAGACAGAGGGGAAGGTGAGTTCTACACATACTGCCCTTTGCTGTCATTTGAGTCAAGTACTGTTTTATAAAGACTAAGGCAATCATTTACAGCTAGCTGCAATTTACAAACTTGAATAATTTCTGTACAGTATTGATAACATGGCTTGATGTTGTAGACATCTTAATATGACAGTGCCTCAGGGCAGAAAACGATGATGGAAAACTTTAATACATTTAGGTTCTAGAAGTTATTGTGCCAAATTTTGATTAGCTTTGTGCACTGCTGCGTGGATGAAGAGAAGAAAAATGCTGTAAATATTTTTGTTTGTTGGTGACACAGACTGACTGCAATGATTTCCGAATAAGTACAATCACCACTCAGTCATTAATTCACTGTGGATCGTTTTTGAGATTTATTGACAATCGATTAGTTGGAAATAAATGCAAACATTCTTCAATTTCTATGGCAGTCCTTTGCACTAATCAGTGTGGTGGTCACACATCCTTAATCCGAATTTAAACTTGAACAGTTTGGGAATTGAAACGTGAAAGCATAACAGAGAGGAGGGTGACAATTGGCCCATCTTAACTTGTATATCAAAAATAAACTGCTAATCCCATCCAAGATTTCCCCAATCTATTCCAATAATTTTGTCCTGAATTGGAAGTTCCCAGTGGGATCAGTACATGTGCAAAGAATTACCCAACACCAGCCCTAAATTTGCTACTGCGTTTACACCCCCTTTTCCCGTTCTCAATTTTTAACAAAATATTACTTTTCATATGCTAATTTCTAATCCCCCGGATAAAAACTAGACAAGCTAATGAAGGTGAAGTCTCAAAGCACCAAAGCAGTCTAGGCATGATTTGTGTTTCACTAGTTTAGCTATATAATTTGTTATGGACTAAGCCAGACCACTCAAAACATTCTTAAGCAGGCAGCTCAGATCATAACTTTACAATTTGTTTCGGTAAGTGTACAGTGAATATTACCCGGATTAAGTTAGCGAGGTTGACAACTAGATTTTAAAATAGACAAAAATTTATTCACAAAATTATACAATGGAACACAAAGAATAGAATAAAGAACCCCTACAGAACTCAGCCTATCCAAAGTAGGCTTAATTATGCTGTTCCGAATATACACAACAGTCCCAATAAGCGACAGTCCCTTTGAAAACCAGTATAAATGGAACACATGCTTACAGGTTGAAGTTGAAGGGCAGAAAGAGAGAGAGAAAGTTTCCACACAGCTCCCTGTTGAACTTCTCACCAGTTCAAGACTGAAATAAAACTGCTCACTCAGCTAGAGAGCTGACCACTCCCCTCTCTTTATACAGGTCACTTCTAAAACATGACCACTTTGGCCTGAAGTCTCATCTGTTTACATATAAACAAAAGGCCTCTCAAAATCCTTTTCATCTCTGTACCAAACCAGACTGATTGGAGCCGGCCCGATTTATTACCCCTCTGAAAAATATCAAGGACAGAGTCTCCTTGAGATAAGGAACAGCTTTTAGAAAAAAAAGGGATTAGCTCTGTGACAAATTCTCCATTCCAATAATCTTGCGGATTGCAGCTACTCCAATACTGCTAAGTGTAAAAAAATCCATCAATATGGGAACAGGACTAGGCCAACTGACAACAATAATAATAGCTGATCTGTGACCTAATTTCACAGAACCCTACTTTGCTTCATAACCCTGAATAGCTTTGGTTGACAAAAATTCTATTAATCTTAATTTAAAATTAACAATTGGCCTAACATCAATTGCCATTTTCAGAAGACATTCCAAATTTCTTTCATAAAAGCCAATCCTGTAAGCCTGGTTCTAATTTTAGACCTTCGCCTGCTGTTTATCCTATTAGTTCCCTTAATTTCTTGAAAGCTTCAACCAATTCATTCAACTTCCTGAGTTAAAACAGCGAAAATGCTTCATTGGCTGCCAAGTGCTTTGGAATGTCCTGAGAGTCCCAAAAGGCTTCACGCAATTTGTACATTTTTTTTCTTCACTTGAGCCATTCATCGAGTAAAGAAAGGATGAACTGTAATGTAGGATACACAACAGCCAATTTGTACAAAGCAAAGAACACAAGCACCAATGTTATAATGACCAAGGAGTCAGTACAGATTTTATTGATGTTAATGGTGAGAACAATGGAACCCTGACTATGCAGAAATAAGCCATTCGGCCTATCAAGGCTACACTGACCCTCTAAAGAACGACCCACCCGAACTCAACTTTGGTGTATCCACATCTGGTTTGGGATGGAGAACAGAGAGTGGGTCCAGCAGTCATAGATCAGGTAAATGACTGTGGGTTTGAAAAATTTAGATCATAGGTTGAGGGATCTGAAAGCTTCTTGATAAGTTCTAAGGGGAAATTGTTCATTACATAGAACATAGAACATTACAGCGCAGTACAGGCCCTTTGGCCCTCGATGTTGCGCCGATTGCCATACCAATCTGAAGCCCATCTAACCTACACTATTCCATGTACGCCCATATGCTTGTCCAATGACGACTTAAATGTACTTAAAGTTGGCGAATCTACTACCGTTGCAGGCAAAGCATTCCATACCCTTATTACTCGCTGAGTAAAGAAACTACCTCTGACATCTGTCCTATATCTATCACCGCTCATTAGGATTAATCATCACAAGATCTTTCTTTACAAACAAAATGACTAACACTTGGAATGGGCAGATTGTCGGAGATAAATTCCTGGAATCAGTTCAGAATCACTTTGTCTTTGCAATGGAGTGTAGGGTTGTTCTGAATGGGATGTTTTTCTAAGATGAAATCAATGGCCTTCAACACCCTGAAGTATTTCAATCATCTTGTGAAATTCACAGCCAGAGAACGTCCAGACTGCATGTAGCATGCCAGAGTAAGGATCTAGAATGGAAAAAATTCATGGTCAACAAAAGTCATCATGACAACATATTGTGTACGTATCCTCCACATAGAGTGGGTAACACAGACTAGTTTGGTGTTTTTTATCTGACTGTTATTAAAATGTTTTGTTAAAATTTTCCAAACTTCTTCAAATCAGCTCATGAGGCTAACTGCTATCTGATGGCACCTATCGTCCAAACATCTAACAAAATGTTTAATGGTTGACTTTGCATAAGGTTAATATATCATTCAGTATAGAAGAGGGCTTCAAAACCCCAAAACTGAAGCTCCAAATCCATTACACTAAACTGGGAATCTGGCAGGAATGTTAATGTATGAATTGTAATTTTGTATTCTTAAATTATCATGGATAACCTGTGAACCTTTCAAGCAAGAAACTTCAAAATACCTGTGATTTTGAAAATGGTGGTGCTGTTTATATGTTTTTGGGACCCTGATTAGTATTCTTAGTTTTCCCGCTCGACCAGCCTAGCCATAATTATATGTAGTGAGGACCAAGCTTCAGAAGGTCTGCTCCGCTACCTCCACTTACCCATTCCCTCACCTTTATCAGTTCACCTCCTGCTCCTTCCTTCAGTGCTAGAATGTGTCAGAAATCCTGTTGCAATTACTAGGACTCAGAAATTTCAGAACGTTTTAACAGGAATCAAAACGGCGCACTTCCATGTAAGCCTAGACTGAAAATCAAGGTGTAGTTCTTTGATCTCAATCTTGAATCACCTCAGGTCATTTATTAAGTTAAAGTCATAAGATAATTAATCAGTAGTAATACTGACAGACAGTTTCATTCTGAAACCAAAGGCTATCATTCGGAATTATAATCAAAATAATGTATTTTTTAAATGCTGTAGGAGTAAGTTTGAAATAACCATTAAGGTCTCAAAGGATATTTTATGACATTCCTTGCACAATGTAAATGTAACTTCTTTTCTCCAAAAGCTCCAATTTTGTCAAACACTTATTATTAACTAGTTATATTTTGCAGAATAATACAGTGCAGTGTTGTCCTCTTGTCTCTTGAATGCATTTGCGGTATTAGATAAACAAATTTATTGAAATGCTCTCGGTCTCCAGTTCTCCTGTACTGACTAATCTTTTCCCTACGGCCGAACAGATTTGCAATGAACATATTGGTTAAACAAGAATCATATAATCAATGTTGAAGGGTATGAAGTTTGCAAAGAAGGCTTTAATCCCATGAGGGACCATTTGCAGAGCCAGTCGTATAATCTGGCTAATCCCAAATGCTGATTGATGTAATTGCTTTTCATTTTAACAAGGATAATAGATGCTAAATTACAAATGAATTGTCTTGATTTGATGAGTTACTTTTTTTTATCTGATGGAACAAAACCAATATTAAGGACAACATGTCTCAGTGCCAGAAGTAATTAAATAACATGACATTTATCAGTAATGATCTCTGGGTACACTCTGTAGGTTTGGTTTGTGTAAGTTATCATTTGTTAGTCCTGTATTTGTATATAACGATGTCCAGTTGCTCATAATTATATTATAATCTTTCAATAAACTGGATGTAATGAGGTTGTCATTTTTCTCTGTTTCTTTGACGATTTCTCGACAGAAAAAGGTTTTGGAAAATATTTCTTTTCAATTCACAGATGTTTTAAAGCAATTTAAGTTTTTAAAGGGGGACACACAGATAAAAGGCTGGTTATTAGGCTAAGGGGAAGTATAAAAAGAAATTAGCCTTGTTCAGATGAAAGGTCATTGACCTGAAATTTTCTTCCTCTGCAGATGTTATGTTTTTTATTCAGATTTCCAGCGTTGGCAATGTTCTCTTAAGCATTAATGATTCTTTGGGTTGTTCGGATGATCAGGAAACATCTCTCACCCAGTGTGTTGGAAACCTTTTGATCTGTCTTTGAGCTGAGAGTTAAGAAAGAAAACAGACACCAAAAAGGTCAGCCCAGCTTTGAAACAGGGCACTGCTCAGGCATTCAGAGAGCAATAGGTAGGCTCATTAAAAGAGAGGACTTGGCAGGGGACAGGGGTGCGATTTAGGATGGAACACAGAGGAATCAAGTAAAATGACCTACCAAAGCGAAATAGGTATCATATTTGTTATTGTTATAGAACAGTACAGCACAGTACCAGCCCTTCGACCTTTGACGTTGTGCCGACCTTTTATCCTGTCCTAAGATCAAACTAACCTACATACACTTCATTTTAGTATCACTCACGTGCCTATCTGAGAGTTGCTTAAATGTCCCTAATATATCTGACTCTACTGCCACTGTTGGCAGTGCATTCCACACACACACACCACTCCTTGAGGAAAGAACCAACTGCTAACATCTCCCCTAAACCTTCCTCCAATCACGTTAAAATTATGCCCCCTTGTGATAGCAAAGTCGCCTGAGGTGCGAACTGAACCCGGGCCTCTGGCACTATAAGGCAGCAGTGCTAACCACTGTGCCACCGTGCCACACATGGTTTTGTCCATGGGTTGTACCTAGAGAATTCCAAGAGGCCTGGCACTCCAACCACAACGCCATAAACAAACACATAGATCTAGATACCATCTATCAACCCCTCAGGAAGAACAGGAAATTACATCACCACAAACCCCAGGAACCCCATCCAGGACAAACACATAAATAGAAAGCAGGAGGCAACAGCTTCACTTCATTTGGAGGTCGCCACTGATGATGTTACCTAGCCAGGTCATGAAACGTCTGGATACCAAACCTACAGCTCAGCGAGCAAACCTCCACCCTAAACCTCAACCTTAGCTCCAAACCTTGTACATCTCTATCGAGGTATATACTACCTATAGATCAGATCATAACTTTTGATCTATATGATCATCTTTCTGTGGAATAAACCAATTTCACAGTCATAATGGTCCATATGATACTTGTACATTAGAGCGTAAGAAACAAGAGGAAAAGTAGGCATTTAACTCATCAAGGTGAAACAGCAAGCAGGCACCACTGGGATTTGAACCCAGGATCTCCTGTTTACTAGACAGGCACTTTAACCATCTAAGCCATGGTGCCACAGCACAAGAAGATGATACAGTAAGCAGGCACCACTGCTTGCTGTATCAAACAGCAGGATCTCCTGTTCACTAGACAGGTGCTTTAACTATCTAAGCCATGATGCTCCTGCTCATAGACATAGAACATAGAAGAATACAGCGCAGTACAGGCCCTTCAGCCCTCGATGTTGAGCCGATCCAAGCCCAGCTAACCTACACTAGCCCACTATCCTCCATATGCCTATCCAATGCCCATAATGAGGGAGAGTCCACCACTGCTACTGGCAGGGCATTCCATGAACTCACGACTCGCTGAGTAAAGAACCTACCCCTAACATCTACCGGGGGTGCTGAATCTCATTGGAACATTGGGAACAATTGCAAATAATTCTCTTGTTTGAGACACAGAAACACAATGAATCTCTGACTGATGTAAAATTAATTAAGAAAAATTGCAACTACCTGTTCAGATAAAAGAAGTTCTTGTTTTTTGTTGGTGGTAATGCAGTAAACAGCTTTACGGTTCAGTATCTTTGAGGCAGCCTTCTCACTGCTTCCGGTGTCTCTTTGGTTCCAGTCTCTGCTCCAATCTCCCTCCCAATGACAGTCCCTCTTTCTTTCTTGATATGACTGTGTGTCATATAAACTAAGATACTAGGTAATTGTTGGCAAAGTTTCCTTGATCCACACTGTTACCACTGATCTTAGTGGTTGCTGTTTACTCCTGTTTTGGTTTCTACTTCATCAGAAGATGGATTCTACTTGCTGTCCTGTGTTAATAATTTTTTTAATACAGTCATTTTCCTCAGGATTTCTGTGGTTCTTTCTGATTTCAACTTTCAACACCATCTGAATGGTTTTCTCCAGGGTCAAATGTTCTTCGGACTACATTAAATCTGACAAAGTTTCATCAGCAATTCTGTGCCACAGATAAGAGGGAGAGATGAATTGTATTATTTTATGGGTTTTTTTTAGATTATTCACAGTGTGGAAACAGGCCCTTCGGCCCAACAAGTCCACATCGACCCGCCAAAGCGCAACCCACCCAGACCCATTCCCTTACACCTAACACTAC
>NC_057741.1:21874028-21875188 GCF_004010195.1 Chiloscyllium plagiosum | reverse complement strand
AGGTCCTTTCATGTCCCCTCCTTGCTGCTCTTAGCTCTCTCTTCAGGTCCTTCCTGGTTACCTTATAACTCTCAATCGCCCCAATTGAACCTTCACGCCTCATCTTTACATAGGCCACCCTCTTTCCTTTAACAAGGGATTCCAATTTCTTATTAAACCACGGCTCCCTCACACGACCCTTTCCTCCCTGCCTGACGGGTACATACTTATCAAGGACACTCAATAGTTGCTCCTTGAACAAGCTCCACATATCAATTAATCCCTTGCCTTGAAGCTTACTTTTCCAAGCCACACATCCTAAGTCATGCCTCACCGCATCATAATTTCCCTGCCCCCAGCTATAACTCTTGCCCTGCAGTGCACACTTATCCCTCTCATCACTAGAGTAAAAGTCACCGAATTTTTTTTTAGATTAGATTACTTACAGTGTGGAAACAGGCCTTTCAGCCCAACAAGTCCACACCGACCCGCCGAAGCGCAACCCACCCAGACCCATTCCCCTACACCTAACACTACGGGCAATTTAGCATGGCCAATTCACCTGACCTGCACATTTTTGGACCGTGGGAGGAAACAAGAGCACCCAGAGGAAACCCACGCAGACACAGGGAGAATGTGCAAACTCCACACAGTCAGTCACCCGAGGCGGGAATTGAACCTGGGTCTCTGGCGCTGTGAGGCAGCAATGCTAACCACTGTGCCACTATGCCGCCCCGATTGTGGTCACTGTCCCCAAAGTGCTCACCTACCTCTATTTCTAATACCTGGCCTGGTTCATTACCCAGAACCAAATCCAGTATGGCCTCACCTCTGAAACCCTCCTGCACACATTGGACAAACACTGACCCATCTAACGAACTTGAGCTATAGCTTTCCCAATTAATATCAGGAAAGTTAAAGTCCCCCATAACAACCACCCTATTACTTTCACTCTTCTCTTGAATCATCCTCGCAATCCTTTCTTCTACGTTTCTAGGACTATTAGGAGGCCTGTAAAAAACTCCTAACAGGGTGACCTCACCTTTCCTCTTCCTAACCTCAGACCAAACTACCTCAGATGGCGAGTCTTCATCCATCATCCTTTCCACAGCTATAATACTATCTTTGACAAGCAATGCCACACCTCCCCCTCTTTTACCCCCACCTCTTACCCTACTAAA